>NC_073694.1:150949784-151249784 GCF_029784165.1 Wyeomyia smithii | reverse complement strand
CAAGTAATTTTGATGAAACGAAAGGCAAATGCCAAAATTTTTCAAACTGGAATACACCAGGAAAATTACTCAGTACATTTTGATCGTACCAAAGTACATAATTTAAAATGTTTAGAAAAAGCACGTGTTTTATTCAACGTGCGAATAAAGTGGGAAAATTTCAAGAGACATGGAGGAATCCATAATCTTACGCAATGTCGGAATTGTCAAGCCTATGGTCATGGAACTCGAAACTGCCATATGGCTGCAAAATGTATGATTTGTGGTGACACTAGTCACACGAAAGATATCTGCCCCGTGAAAGAGATCACTAATAGTTTCAAATGTGTAAATTGTTGGGGAAATCACAAATCTAATTTCTTTAATTGTCCTGTAAGGTCAAAAATTATTGCTTCTAGACAACGAAGGAATTCTAAACAACCTGTTGTCAATGTGGGTAATCAAAAGACTTTCAGTACTGTTCAGGCATCACCAGCACCAGTAATAATTTAAATTCAGATAACAAATTTCAGAAAAATAATCCTGTTCAGGCAACACCAGGCTGTTCATATGCCAGTGTCCTTTCAGGTAATATTTCAAATTCAAACAGTAACAAACCATTCGTGTTTGGTGCTGAAAAGTCAGCCAGTATTGATTTAGGTAATCCAACTCCCGAAAAGATTGAAAACCTACAACAATCCATGCTGCAGCTAATGTCCGTTTTGTTGAACTGTAACTCGATGTACGAGGCTGTTCAAGAAGGTATAAAATTTACAACTAATATTGTTATGAAATTGAAATTCAGCAATGATTTTAAATAATGCTGTAAATTTTCTAAATTGGAATGCTCGCTCTTTAAAAGCGAAAGGGGATGAATTTTTCAATTTTTTAACAGTCCACGATGTGCATATTGCAGTTGTGACTGAAACGCTTTAAAAGCCAAATATTAAACTAAAAAAGAACCCAAATTTTATAGTTCATAGGTTTGATAGAATTGATGTTGCCGGTGGTAGAGTTGCAATAGTTATCCACCGTCGAATAAAACATCGTGTTTTACCCCATCTTGAAATCAAAGTTATCGAGAGTTTGGGAATTGAAATTGAAACAAGTATTGGCATTTTATTTATAGCCGCAGTGTATTTGCCTTTTCAATGCACTGGTGAGCGAAAAAATTATTTCAAGGGAGATTTGCAAAAACTCACAAGAAATAAATCTAAATTTTTAATCATCGGTGATTTTAATGCGAAACATCGATCTTGGAATAATGCTCAAAGCAATTCCAATGGAAAAATATTGTTTAATGATTGCTCGGCTGGATTTTATTCAGTTTTATTTCCAAATGGTCCTACATGTTATTCTTCTATTAGGAATCCATCTACAATTGATTTGGTACTAACAAATCAAAGCCATTCATGCAGTGATTTATTAACTCATGCTGACTTTGATTCTGATCATCTTCCCATAACATTTACTATTTCCCATGAAACTATTTTAAATCCCACTAGATCTGTGTTATATTATCACAAGACTAATTGGGATAGATATCGTTTTACGATCGAGGAAAATTTATATCATGATATCATTTTACAAAATAGTGCTGATATTGACAGAGCATTAGAAAATTTTAACAGCTTAATACTCAATGCCCGGAATTTATCAGTTCCTAAGGCAAGAGTGAAATTTAATGCACCAATTATTGACAGTGAACTTCAACTTCTTATTCGTTTGAAGAACATACGGAGACGTCAATACCAAAGATCTCGTGATCCTACTTTGAAAATTATTTTTCAAGAATTACAAAAGGAAATTAAACATAGATTCACTCTCTTGCGAAATGAGAATTTCATGAGAGAAGTTGAACAACTAAAACCTTATTCAAAACCTTTCTGGAAGCTTTCGAAGGTTCTTAAGAAACCCTCGAAGCCAATTCCAGTCCTTAAAGATGGTGATTGCATTTTTCTAACGAATGAACAAAAATCTCAAAAACTTGCTCAGCAGTTTGAGAGTGTTCATAACTCCAATTTGAACGTAGTAAGTCCTATTTAAAATGAAGCAAACCAAAAGTATGTTCAGATCACCACCCAAGAATTTCTTTCCGAAGAGGTATTGGAGACAAACTTGAATGAGGTGCGAACCATTCTCAAAAATTTCAAAAACATGAAAGCACCAGGAGATGATGGGATTTTCTATATCCTCCCGAAAACTCTTTAAATTTCTTGGTAAAAATTTTTAACAGATGCTTTGCACTAGCCCATTTTCCTACGAAATGGAAAAATGCCAAAGTCACTCCAATTTTAAAACCCGAAAAGAATCCAGCTGAGGCATCAAGTTATCGACCAATTAGTTTACTTTCCTCTATTAGCAAACTTTTTGAAAGAATAATTCTTAATAGAATGATAACACATATTAATGAGAACTCAATTTTTGCAAATGAGCAGTTTGGTTTTCGCAATGGGCATTCCACTACTCATCAGTTACTTAGAGTAACAAATATGATTCGAACTAAAAAATCTGAAGGCTATTCGACTGGAGCTGCTCTTTTAGATATAGAAAAGGCATTCGACAGTGTTTGGCATAAAGGTTTTAATAGCTAAAATGTCAAATTTCAGTTTTCCGCTTTACCTCACAAAAATGATACAAAGTTATTTAACCGACCGCACTCTCCAGGTTAACTATCTAAATGGTGAATCTAATAGATTGCCTGTTAGAGCTGGTGTGCCTCAGGGGAGTATCTTGGGCTCAATCTTATATAACATTTTTACTTCTGATCTTCCTGATTTACCACCAGGTTGTGAGAAATCTCTGTTTTGTGACGATACAAGCATTTCCGCAAAAGGAAAAAGCCTTCGTGTTATATGCAGTCGGCTTCAAAAAAGTTTAGATATATTTTCTTCATACTTACAAAAATGGAAGATTTCCCCTAATGCTTCAAAAACACAGTTAATAATTTTTCCTCATAAGCCAAGAGTTTCATTTCTCAAACCCACCCATAACCACGTTATTGAAATGAACGGTCAGTAAGATAGTTTTAAGTTTATTTTAAGTTTCGTTTTATTCCTTTTATTCCTTTTTTTTCTTGACAAGTAGGTATAATAATTTTCCTACAATTACATTATCTTAACTGCGAAAGCTAATAACATTCAATAATACTAAAAAGCGTACAAATATATATAAAAGTGTTGAAATGTCACCATTTGTGGCAGAACACACAATACTAATTCTGAATAGATATTTTAGTACATAAATAAATCATTACAAACTCCCCCCCTAAAAAAAGAGCAATTTTGCCAAGGGTGGCTCTTAAAAAACGGTTTTTCACTCTACTTTGTTTATTTCAATTTTCTCAGTAAAATTATGTTCAGACGACTTTTAGAGCTTTAAAAGACGCAACTTTTGGTGGCTATACTTTAACGATATCTTTCATGGGTGAAAAGCTATTCAGCTTTTAATTTTTAAAATACGCCCTTTTCAACTATTGATATCTCTGAATGGGGCAGATGAAAAAAATATCTTCTGGTTTCATTTGAAAGAGCAACTTTTATACTTTATTATAAAATAAAAATTGGAGATGAGTTATTTCTTAAAATCGAATAAAATAAGTTTGAATATGATCATTTTCAGTCGAAAAAGTAAGGTTTTTACAGCCTAGTTTTTTTATTTGATAAAACTGATATACATATTCTTCGGTAAAATTGAAGATAAGCTAATTGTCGAAACTTTTTACGTAGGATTACGTCTCATTTGATTTTCAATAAAATTTGTATACGTATCTTCAATTAAAAAAATTTCAAAATATTAAAATTTATATACGACACAATCTTTAAAATAACTTTCGGCAGTTACAAAACGATGAAATTGCTGTAAGCAATGCAAAAAAATACTTTTCTCTTCCGTTTATGCATAATTGGCAAAATTTAATGTTCGTTATTTTGAAAAGAGAATTTTAATGTTTAATCAATTTTCGTGCTTCTGTTGGTAGATGTGACAAACTTTCGCATTGGGCAGTACGTCGGTTGTTTAGCGAAATGACGGGATCAGATGTTAGCAGAAGCCTCTTGAAAACGTCTTCAATGTTCACGATGCGGCTGAATTTTCTTTTTCTTTTCAAGCAGGTGTTTTTTGATGAGGATAACGATAATGAGCTTAAGGAATACAGTGATTCTCATATATTTGCAATGTCCTTGGTTCCGATCCGAGTCATTCGACGACAGTTTGAAAATGGAAAAGAGGAAATCATCTGGAACAACGATATACCTACTTCGGTATCGCTCTGTCGTCCAATTAAACTAATATTTTCCAAAGAAAATGCGCAGTTAACGAGGGCCGAAGTGAGTAAAATGGAAGCAGAAATTCAAAAGCTGGTACCGACAAAACTCAGTGTTAAAGGAGTGGATTTGAAAATTGCAGCAAAGCTCGTTTTATCAATGGTTGATACGAAGGTGGTCAATGACGTGGCAGGAACTCACTCACAGCAGTGCTACATTTGCCTACGATCAGGAAAGTTGTTGAACAACGCTGTTGGTGCTCAAGCTTTCAACGTTCCCGATGTATTGAAGTATGTCTTTTCACCCACCACGCTCGAATCCGAACTATGGAGCTTTTATTAAATATCAGCTATCGTTTGACACTGCCAAAGCCTTCATGGCGTGTCAGCAAGAGTAGTATCATACTGAAAGACCGTCAGGCTTCTATCCGACTGGCTCTTAAAGAGCAGTTAGGGCTGAGGCTAAACGAACCGCTCCCGGGGGGAGGTAACTCGAACGACGGCAACACTGCCCGTCGCTTTTTTAGCGAGGTTGACGCAGTTGCTGAAATAACAGAACTAAATAAAAATATTCTGTTCAGATTTGGGATCCTTCTCACAGTAGTCAATAGCAACAGAGAAATCGACATTGAGGCTTTCGAAGCTTTTGCCAGGGAAACTCACGAAATTTATCGTGAATTTTATGATTGGTATGTACTTTCTCCTACAGTGCATAAACTTTTATTACACAGTAGTAATATAATGAGAACCGCTGCATTGCCACTGGGAATGTTGAGTGAAGAAGCCCAGGAGACCCGCAACAAGTGCATCAGAAAGTTTCGAGAACACCACTCAAGAAAATTCAGCCGCATCGTGAACATTGAAGACGTTTTCAAGAGGCTTCTGCTAACATCCGATCCCGTCATTTCGCTAAACAACCGACGTACTGCCCAATGCGAAAGTTTGTCACATCTACCAACAGAAGCACGAAAATTGATTAAACATTAAAACTTTCTTTTCAAAATAACGAACATTAAATTTTGCCAATTATGCATAAACGGAAGAGAAAAGTATTTTTTTGCATTGCTTACAGCAATTTCATCGTTTTGTAACTGCCGAAAGTTATTTTAAAGATTGTGTCGTATATAAATTTTAATATTTTGAAATTTTTTTAATTGAAGATACGTATACAAATTTTATTGAAAATCAAATGAGACGTAATCCTACGTAAAAAGTTTCGAAAATTAGCTTATCTTCAATTTTACCGAAGAATATGTACATCAGTTTTATCAAATAAAAAAACTAGGCTGTAAAAACCTTACTTTTTCGACTGAAAATGATCATATTCAAACTTATTTTATTCGATTTCAAGAAATAACTTATCTCCATTTTTTTTTATAATAAAGTACAAAAGTTGCTCTTTCAAATGAAACCAGAAGACATTTTTTTCATCTGCCCCATTCAGAGATATCAATAGTTGAAAAGGGCGTATTTTAAAAATTAAAAGCTTAATAGCTTTTCACCCATGAAAGATATCGTTAAAGTATAGCCACCAAAAGTTGCGTCTTTTAAAGCTCTAAAAGTCGTCTGAACATAATTTTACTGAGAAAATTGAATTAAACAAAGTAGAGCGAAAAAACCGTTTTTTAAGAGCCACTCTAGGCAAAATTGCTCTAATTCAGTCAATTTAAGAGCTACAAGAAAATAGTCTTCAACAAAGCTGCTTAAAATCAAGTGATCTACAACTTTACTGAAAATAAAATTTTATTTTTCCACAATTTAAAATTTTAGTTGGTTTATTTCGTTGGTTCTAGGACCACCCTAATTTTCAACACAGTTTAAATGTAGACCAAATTATAATAAGCAACTTCGCCATATAAAGTATGGCTCTAAAATCACAAAAATGTATCGAAAACTCCATTTCCGCCTAAATTGTCGTTCTGTGCCACTGTGCAGTGTTATCAAATTCGAAAATCACCTATACACATTTTTGTCAGCATAATTTTCGAACCACCAACCTAATCACTATGAAATTCTTCAAGTAATGCTTTTTAAAATCAAACTTTTTTTATGTCATCTACAGGATAAAATAATTGGTGGAAGCAGATTAACCTTCAAAAATTTCTCTTATTAACATTTTCGTCTACTATTTTCAAATCATTATTTTTGTAGCAAAATGGGTCTATGGAGTAAAATAATGATTGAGAATTGATTTTTGAAGAATAAAAACATAATGGCCGTTATGATAAATCATGATAGGGAATGATAAAGTGGAAGCAGTTTTAATAAAGTAAGACCAATGTTCTATTATCACACATTTTTCTTTTCTGGACAAAAAGTAGAAGAAAACTTGATTATAGGGAACAGAGGTTCCAGAACTTCTGACAGAAAAGAAGTTCAGAAACATGACAAACAAACGATCATCAGCTATACAGTGAATACTATTTGTTGATAATTTATTCGCTAACTAACAAATCAATTTTAATCATCTATAGTTGTAAGGTCAACATTCAACCTTTCGTGACCCAGCCGGAACCTTTACGATCAACGGGCGCCAGTCCCGGTGGTGGTACTCCAGAGGCCTCCGAACTCATAACCCAAGCTTACTCCAGCAGTGACTAATGGTACTTGCACAACTGCCTCGATTCTGCCTCCCACTTCTCGCGAATAAACATTCAGCGAAAAACCTAATCGTTATTTCCTCGTTCGCCCGAGCGATGCCAAATTGCCGACAAGTGGTTCTTGAAGGCTTGATCCGAAATTCTACCACATTCAAGTTTATAGATCTTCACATTCCGAGCCCACTCGAAAGCTATGTTCCAGCTGAGCACCGCGCGATCCGATGAACGGCCGCCGAACGACACCGCCAAAACCCGCCTGGTCCCGTCTGTCAATTAATTTTAAAAACTCTCGATCAAAATCTTCTTCCGTCGGCCATCACCACTTCACTTCGCAGAGTTTTGGCATCGGCTCAGATCAAAGCAGATCTACTCCTCATACGTTCTCATAGGTGTGTGCTTACATACGTACCTCGAATGGTCGCGCAGGAAATCGGACAGCACTTGCACGATCTAGCGAAACTTTTTTTTCCAGCAGCTTCACACAGTAAAGCCCAAGACCCCCACGCTTTGAAGGTAATTAAATCACTCTCTGATGAAATGTGACTCATCAAGGTTCGATTGTGCTAAAGCTCTATTCCATTGGTCGCTCGTTGAAAATCAATTTCCGAGGAGTTTGCTCGCTAAGGTTTCCGCACAAAGCGTATGTCGTCGAAATAGTTTTTTTTTCGTAAACTGACAGCATGATACTGCAGCTTTTAGACCCTAGAGTTTAACCTCTATCATTATATGTGGATGACTACGGGAATTTGGCTATAACTATTTTGATTATCTCATGCAGACGCTTACAAACTAAATCGATTTCGAAATGTTTTGCCCGGATTTCAAGAGATCATCACCTGTCGAGAAGCACTTAAACACCCCACCAGGCATGCTCCGTCGATCCACATAAATTGGCTGGTTATTTATGTGAGTCAAATTTTGTTTGAATGAGACTCGAAAATAAAATCGAATGTAAATTAAGCTGCTAATAAATAAATTCAAATTTATGGCCCTGCGATGTTCAGCTGGAAGACGGAGTTCGCGAATATCATTGCAGAAACCACGGATAACGACAGCCAACTGATGGTGGTTTTGCCGATAAGCAGTGGCCCGAACAGTGGGGTTTTCCAAGAAATCACCGCTGTGCAAATGCTAACCAAACAATATTTCTTCGGCGAAGAAGTAGCACCTGTAAGGATCCGAAGAGTGCTCGCACCTAAATGAATCACGTCTAAATATTTCAAAAAATGTTCTCCTTCATGGCAGTACAAGCGAAAAAACACGCTCTAAATAATTGCTCCGACTGAAAACTGGTTCCGAGTCCGAGAGGAATGGAAACCGAATTACTCAATCTGTACTTGGATTGGGATAAAAAGATAATGTCAATAAACGTGAGCAGCATGTTTTAAAAAGAATATAAAATAGTGAACACTCACCTTTCCATCAGCATCCTGCTATGCGCTATCTGATGATCGCATCTAGTTCAATAGCGCAAGTGTTCTATCGGAGTTTCTGGATCAAACTCGTTAGCAATCCTATTAACTTTGTGCTTATTCTGACAACTGGAAATCACTGCTCCGCATCGTAATGCTACAAAAAAGCGCTACCATCTTTCACATGGACCGCAAGAATTTTTTTCGTACCGACCGGGGTTAAGATTTCCGTTTGTTAGCGTAACTTACTATCACATGAACCAATCACCGCACTTTATCTTGTGGACCCCTCGCACCTTTTCCTTTCCGAGAAACCCAACAATATGCGCATCTATTTAGAGCGAAAACCACGGGTCAATTATCATCAATCAACAACTCTGTTTCGACTCGTTAGATTTGCACCGACCGAAACACAGGAACCAACCATAAAACTATCAGCTAGTCACACTCCGCGGAGCTTGAAAATTCAATTTTCGCTCTCTCTTTTTCTTCCTATGGGTTGGTTAAACAATAGTGCCCTGACTGGCCATCTGAATGCGGCATATACATTTTTATTGCAACCTCAAGATCTGCTAGCGAATCGTCCATCAACACAAAAGAAATAAACTGAAAATGGGAATCTTGGTTTTGTCTACAGCTAAAATTTTAACATCTTTCACAAACATTTTCCAGAAGCGGCAACATCGTCAACGCCAACCAATTCTGCAAAAAAATGGAACAGAAAATTGAGAAAAGTTAGTCATTATAGCGTAAACAAATCGGCTCTATTATCGTCCTATTATTAGAGGGGTCATTGATGTCCGAAACGCCAAAAGTAAGGCCTTGTACTATGAAATAATTTTGCTGAAGACATTGAGTACATAAAATCAATTTTTCACTGTCAAATCTAAAGCGATCACGATTTTTCGAATTTAGACCATTGTGCACTGTGGGATTTTCAAACAAATCTTTTCACCAATTGTTAGTGTCTTGAAATATAATACTTGGAATGTATAGAAACTATTTTTGAAGTTATTTCATTAAATGGTGGTTGAAAAACGTGCTTTACAATAAGTATTTCGTCGTTTTTATATCACTTTTTTATACTTTACGACCTTCAAAAGGGTATTACTCAAAAATGTACCGTACGATGATTTTGAAATTTTGACCGGAGATTCTGGACGTCATAACGAATAGAATGTTGTACTCAGATTCTTTGGTGCATTTTTTTTTTATTATAACGGTCTGTGGGAGCACCGTGATGGAGATATGAATTATGTTTTTAGCTGGTTGGTTTTCTTTTGCTGTTATTTTTTAGAAGCAATATATGCTTCTAAAAAATAACAGAGAGCTGTTAGCATGGCTGATTAATGGTGCTCTGAAACCTACCCGTTAAATTATTGATTTTTAAGTGATCTATGCGGACAAATTTACTGAAAAGTAAAGAGATGTGATCTGTGTTGTTTTTATGATGTGGTAATTAGGGAATACTAGCGATAATTCTAGTGTTCTTAGCGTTGGAATGACCAATTTGTCCACGCTCAAAAAATTACCAAATTACGAAGCCATGAAAGCTGTGCGAGTGTTGGTGCAAATTCGGTGTTTCGCGCTGGACGTACAAAAGACGACATGGTGTTGTGAGCGAAGAGGATGACCATTGGATTGCGTTGTGCTATGGCGTCACTTGGTGCTGGTCGGTGTGTGTCATCATCGCCAAAGCATTATCATCAAAATGATCCAGATGAGTATAAGTTTTGTGTCTCATATTTTCAGAATGCATATCATAGGCACTCGGTTTTGTGTGGTAGCTGACCGAGGGTTTTGATTTTGCACTTTTGACAAGAGTGGGAATGGGAGGATGTGTAAATGATCTGTTTGGCGCACGAAGTATGATAGCTTTTCAGGCAGGTAGAACATTTTTTGACGTAGGTCAGGAGCCTGAGTTCAAAAATCAACAAACTCAACCATGGAAAAAGTAAACAGGGTTTGAGCGCTTATATTTACTATAGTAATTTTTTGTCAGATTATCGAGATTTTGGCACCAATCGATCAGATTTTTTTACGAATGATCTGTTGTAACCAAAGCAACAAATTGATTGAGACAGTATTGAAAAAAATGGTAGATAACATGGATGGTCTAAAACAATGGTTCCCAACCGGGGCACAGTGGTTTAAAACGCGAAAAACGTGATCGTCAGCCTTTTGAGTATGAAAGATGCCATTTAAATACTAGAGTGTATTCATCAAAGTTTACGTAGATCTTAAGGGGCATCTCTTGATGCAGATAAATTTTTGATCAATTCACCGAAAAGTGAGATAAAAATTTTATTTTTTAATTACTTAACAAATCAAAACGAAGTCTTCATCAAAGTTGTATACAATCTTATGTAAAAAAACTTTGCTGAAGACACTTTGGTTCTATTTCTTGACAATCGACTACAATATATCGCACGCTTAGCCTTGGGGCTAATAGAGGTCTCGATCAACTAGATTAGTTGAGAGAATTCGTTATCGATATTGTTTTTTTGGCACATTTTGCATGTGTAGGATAAGTACAACGATACACCGTGCCCCAGTGCTGAGTCGAGAAAATTTTCAGTTGAAAAGATCCTCGACTCGATCGGGAATCGAACCCGATATCACAACCGTGTGGGAGAGCTAGCCGACCTACATCGCTAACCACAGAGTCACGGAGACCCCAATCGACTACATACAGGTAGTTTTATACAGACATTCTTAAAGCTTCTAAAAATCGAAAAATACTAAATAACTTTTTTTGATGTGATTTCAGAAGCCTACTATGTTCAAAAAATTTTTTATATTTAAAAATTACATCATTCTGCCGAACATACTCTGGGCAAGTTTTCAAATTTTTTATAGGGTTTTGGAAATGCACTTTTTCAAAATGAAATTTCTCGAAATGCTGCTAAAAGCTGCAAAAACAACAGTCTTCACTCGAAAGATGGGAATTAGTACTAGCTTCCCCAGGTGGTTTCACTAGTTTCTTGCAGTTTCCTAAATACTTGGGCGGGGGTGAAAAAATTTGGTTTTTTTTTCGTTTTTCGGCGTTTTTTCATGTTTTTTTCTTCAAAGATGTACGATTTTTGGTTTTTCATTAAAAAGTACTAAAAGCATTTATATTTACGGCGCCGTACATTATTTAAAGTCGATTTGACAGGAGAGAGATCATCGGTGCGAAAAGCCGTGTTCCTGCACGTCTGCGTTATGGTTTTGCGAGGGTGTATCAAGATATTTATTCTTGTCTCATGATGACCGATTAGTCGGAGACTGCTCATTCGTTGGTTCTGTCTAAGCACGTTGTGAACCGAAGTAGGTTTCATTTGTTCGATAAATATCGTGACTAATCTAATGACTACGCTATGTATACCTTTAAAAGAATCGCGTTTACTTAAGTGCGTTTGATTTCTCGAAGGTATTCGGGATTGCTAAAAAAAATTGACATAAATACTTAGAATCTTCGAGTGGTAGATGTTTTCTGCGCGCGCCATTCGCAGAGGATCGCAATGTTTGAATCGTTCGATCTTTTTGGTAACGAGCTAGCTTCACATGCAATATCGTTCAATTTAAAAACAAACTCGGTCTCGGTTCATCCGTTTAGCCGGAGATTGCTCACGCATTGTTTTTATATAGGCGTGTTGCAAATCGGAGTAGGTTTCGTTCAGTCGATAAATATCGTTGTTAACCTAACGGCTACGCAGTATATACTTTCGCTTGCCTTCGTAATGAGCTAAATTCGCGCGCAACTTTGTTCGGTTCGTCACTTACCACGGTGACCAAACCGTACATTTCCGTCACAATCGTGGAGATGCAGAGGTAAACTCGGTCTCCGACACCAACGACTGTGAAACCTCCTTCCTTACAATCTCCTTCTTTCTAACGAACGTAAGAACGTGGCCGGCGCCGTTATGGAAAGCGGAACCCGATCAGACAAAAATATCAGGATTATACCAAATCTTGATATTTCGTTACGAACTTTTTGTATCAACTTTTGTTCTAAATTTGGTCTCGTTAAAAGTTAAAATATCATGATTCCTATCAAAATTACTTACTGATTATTACAAATTATAGCAAGTTTTGTAAGGTTTTTGTCAGAAAAAGATCAGAATTAGTTAGAATGTACAATATTTTGTCAATTGAATAACAAATTTTGTTATAAATATGCTTTAAAAAACACACTTTTGATATAATTCTGTACTTATTATCATTATGACATATCAAGAATATTATAGGCTTTGTTATTTCAAGTTCAGTTCAAGTTCAGATATGTTTGTGTTACCCGTTTGTTATAATCATTTGATCGGGAAGCTACTGAATTGTTGTACATTGAAGATGGTAAACTAATCCCAAGTTGGCATGTACGTGGTTCCCTGTGCAACTTTACTAGCTCAGATCAATCACGGAGGAGCAACTACGAATTGTACGATCGTAAAGCACAAGCTCAAGCTCAATATATTAAACTAAAAAAACGAGACGTCAGAAAAAGTTCTACGCGTTGCAAAAATGTAAATTTTATCACACACTCCAAAAATCTTAAGCCTTTGCGGTGGAGGTAGGTCACGTCAAGGTCTCAAGTAATAGTAGGAAACTAGAATAGTTTCCTGTTCCATCAAAATTAGTTGAGGTGAACCAGCCGCCGGCTGAAAGCCTCAAAAATATAGACGAAAAAAAAAATTAATTCATTTTTGTTGTAGGTCTGGCCATTTAAAAATTGACAAAATTTTGCCTGTCTCAATCATTTTGTTTACTCCCTGTATCTAATCTGTCGTTTTTATCTTACCCGTGATATTGAAATCCAATTAATTACGATGATAAATATAAAGTATTTTCAAACTGTCACGTATGTTAAAAATGCTATTAATATTGTCAACCAAGGACGCATATTTAATTTTGTGAAGCTCGCTCCACAAGTGCAATTTCAAGAAACGATGTATGGCAAACTTGTAGTCCCTAAGTAGTACTACAAGTTTATCGAATAGTGCAGTGCTCTAACTCCTATACCTGGAGTATGAGAGCCCATATTCAGCGCAATATTCAGTCAGTATTCGCGGTGAATATTATGATATTCACCGCGAATATTGGCTGGATATCCTACTGAAAATAAGCTCTCACACTTTAGGCATGAGAGTTAGAGCACTGATTTCTTCGACAAACTTGTCGCATTATTTTAGAACTGCAAGTTCGTCGTACATCATGTTTCAAAATAGTGCTTGAATGGAATTGACACTCTAAAATTTAATATGCAACCTTGTTGTCAACTGTATAACTATACAAATGTATAAAAATATCAGATTAGGTTGTTGTAGAAGTCTTATAACATGAAATATAAATAGAAATGAACATTAAAAAAGTTAAAACAAATCAATAAATTTATTTTTATGTTAACGACTGGTACTGGACTCGTAAAATGGCAATTTTGCTAGATTGTCGTGTTTTCCCTTCATAAAGACTGAGAAAGCCAAAGGACAGACCAACCTTTAAATCGATGAAGCAACTTGTTAGCAACTCCCTAATTAAGACCCTAATCTAGATATAGGCCAACTAATAAAAGTGCTATCGTTTTACAGGCGGTGGAACTAATGTGTTCCTACTTGACAACGTAAAGATATTTATTCTCACAACGTAAAGATATTTATTCTCATGACTTCAAGAACAGCCACAGTTTTGGTTGTAACAAAAAACGTTACAATTAAACATTTGAAAAATTGAAATTACTCTGATTTTGCCTAAAATCAATTTCTGCTACATTTGATTAATCAATCATTCTCAGCCACTGCCTCATGGATATTTAGTACTATCACTAAATCACTGCACAATGGAGATTCTATGGTGTTTATAGTCTTCATCGAGCAACCCGTTAGTAATCACCATTTGAGGTGGTATAACAGTATGAAGACAACAGCGTAGCTCATCTTCCCAATTGCAAATTCCTTCGGCTGCAACCTCAACCGTAATATATTACTGTCATATTTCTTCCCGTCAGCAGCGGTTACCGTCTGCTAAGCGACCCTAGCATAGCACCACCAACCTAAGTGCCATCTGTTACCGTCTTCCCTTCTGAGCCGTCATCACGTTGACTGTAAAAACACGTTCATGGTCGTAGTCGCCACAGGTATCGGTTTATGCACGCAGCTAGAGAATAAAAGAACATTCATTCTGAGAGGCCGTGTAGCTGAGGTAAATGAGAGAGAACAGTCAGCCACCCGGCAATTTAATCCAATTTTTCCTCGTTTCTTTCGTTAATTTTGTTACCGCAGAAGGTACCAGGTCTCGCCCAGGTTTCCTGTCGTTTCCGCTCGCCTTCTGCATACCGATTTTGAAGCGAGAATTCCCTCTACATCAATACGTGTTCGTCCCGGCGGGTGCAGTGTCTCGAACGCTGACGATGCAGGTTAAGAACCCGAGACTGCAAAGGCGAAACCGAATCCGCTTGCGGTTTTTCAGCGTGCCAGTTTTTGAGATTTAGCGAACGGTCCCATCAATATCCCTAACTGGCAGTTGAGCGTAGGCAAACCGTTTTCCTTATCGATATTGCCTCGATGTAAAACCGACCGCAGGAAGACAGCAGGAGCGGGAACCCATACGTGCTGCTGTCAGCAGTAATGTCAGAGTAGGACTGGCTGGTCGTAGTCCCGGGATAGACAAGCCCTTTCGCCAGAATGACGGGGATTCAAAGTGATTCTGGCGTAGAAATCGCTCACTGTTATAAATCGGTAATATGGTATAAACCTTTTCGGTAATTTGATATCTTACACTATAAAAAGAAACAATCAAGCATTACTAAAAATCATTAGAAATACTTCATTTAACGACTCTACATCATAATATAATACAATTTCCGATAGGTTACACAGAAAGGTTTGTTTTTTTTTTTTTTTTAGCCTTTTCCGCCAGCGAGGATACATACAGAAGTAATCGGGTTTCAAACGCCACCCACTCTAGCCAACTATTGCTTGTTATGCTATTATTTCCGGTGAAAATAGGGAAAAAGCAACCAAAGCTGCCGTTAGCTTCAAGAACATATTCCCTGAAACCGGTTCGTGAATGGTACGCTCTTGTGGCTGGCTGTTGCGTTTCACAACAGGAAATGCCACCCCGTTTTCGGAGAAGCCTGTGGTTCCCTTAGGCGACCGTAAGAAGTCGGCTGACACTGGCTGCAATACAAAAATTCGATTTGGTAATCGGAATATAGACTATAGAATTGAGCTCTTTTTGTGCCATTATACAGTCCATTTCGGTTATGTGCCACTCGCTTAACGTTAGAGCGCTGCATAACGTGAAAGGTCAATGCAGCAAAGGCACAGCATAGGATTTTGCATTTACCGACTGGCGGTGGCGGTTTCTTGTACAGGTTTCCTTAAACCACAAAGGAAGGAAAGGCAGCGAAAAAAAACACGCAGAAAGGTGGACACCGTTTCAATAAATTGTAAATTTATTATACGGATTGAGTGGTTCTCAATAGTTGCGAAGCTTCCCGCCGGTTTGCCTGCTGTCGCTTGCGATCCTCGCGATAAACCGGGATAAGAGAAATTTGCCTTCAATAGGCATCAATTGTCAGGATCGCCAGCTGTGTTTTGACCTCGGCACTTTGCGCGGCTCGGAACAGGCGAAACGCTGAGAATGCTAATAGGTTTTCATGCATGAGAAACGCGTAACTAGAAAGTAGCACTGCGAAGCCAACCAGCACCCAAGTCAAGTCAGGCACAATCATCCCAAAAGCAGGTTCGACCGGATTACCGAACAGACTAGCTAGCAAATGTGCGAGAAGCTGCCTAGAAGAAGAAACAAATGGATCTAGTATTATCTTAGTCTTATCTTGATGTACCGTAAGTCGGCGGAACGATTATGGATGGGTTCTTGGAGAATTCAACTAATGTGCCTAGAGCTTTTGAGTGTTAGTTTTTTTTTTTCATGAGATTAGAATTCGGAACAGTTTGCAAAGAAACAAAAGCTTGGTTAGTTTCTAGTTCAGTCTCTGATCTATACAGCTAGACAATATTGGATTCTTTTATCCAAAACTGTCAAATATGTTGAATTCGTTTTAAAAGTCTAAAACTCTAAAAAATATTATATGATATTAAATGATCGGCGTGCGACCAGACCGAACCAAGCGCCAGAAACATTATTTCGAGTAATCGGCGATCAAAGTTTCACCACCCCGTATCTTTCCTGCAAGCTGCTGCACAGAAATTTTGTTATAATACCATTTTAGACTGTTCAAATGATTTAGTTTTTTGATGAAAGATAGATTATTAATTTTAACATCCATTGGTGGTAAAAACTCAATTACCAAATATGACCAAATATGATAGCTGATTCAATTGTTTCAGAAGAAAATGTGACAGAAAGTTTCGTCTAAATTTTCTTGTTACAAATTCAACTATTTTGAGGGAGATTCCCGGAGAAATAAGGATGAACAACCATGTCAAAGGCAGCTTAGCTTGACGTCATCAACCTCACACGGTATAAATACAATGCTGGATATAAAACTGAATATTTTTTTCGATGTCAACCCTAGGCTCCAGGTGTTCATACTAATTTGTCGAAACAAGAATAAGGTTAAGTTAAATAATTCCCATTGATTAGTACCAGCAAACTGTTTAGAACATTCATTATGCAGTTCTCAGATTGACATGGCAACCGTGAGAGAGATGCATCAAACACGATGTTGATCAACTCCTAAAATTGCAGAACAAGAACAAAGTGAACTCTCCATCCATGTAATTTGTTATAAACTCCTCTGCATTGCAATCGTTGGTAACAAACGTCAATCAATTCGTCAACGCATTCTTGCGCGAATTAACAATAACAAGAAAAAATACATCTCCTTATGACCAATGCAATCAATTGACAGGGGTCTGTATATCCTGGCGTTCAGTGCCCTCGAGGTTAGCTGGTTCATTTTCAACAGCAGCCGTGGTTGTTCAGGAACCGAGATTTTTATCGCTGTTCGCTTCACTTTGCGAAAAAAGACATATCGTAAAACGTAAAAAAACAATTTCGATAACGATCTCATTATGGCTTCCAAACAACCACACTACTGTTGTCTTACGATGTCAGGAAGAAAGTGAAGACGTGCTGCTGACCATACCTTCTACAAACAACATTCATTACTGTCACGGCAAGGATGACGCCGCACACGCAGCTCCCGAACCAAAGTCACAGTATGTTATTCACTGCTTGCCCCATTCCAGCGGTCACGCAACTATAAGAGCCAAGCACGCCTTCAATCCTACTGCAGATGCTGATGATGATGATGATGATGATAATGAAAATGATAAAACGATTGCGAGAGCCTATTGACTTCTTCGTTCCAACGCAAAACAAACACCTCTCGGCGTTGTGTTTTTCTTTAACAAACGATAATTATCACAGCATTTTATCCTGAATACCGGATCGCTATTTTTAGGAGGTTGTCATTTCGTTTGACCGCATCAGAGGTAGTGGAAAGAACGATATACCTGGTTCCTTTCACCCGTAATTCGAACCAACTATATATTTAACAATTAGTTAATTAAATTTATATTTAATAAAGTTCGAATCTTCGTGTAAAATATGATCCTATTCATGTACAATTTATTTCAATGGTATAATAAGTTTTGATAATATTGCAATCTCCCGTGATTCTTCCATCACAAAACCACCTGTAGATTACCCGGTCAACAGACACAAAAATCAAATCGACCACGTTCTAGTCGACAGGAAGTCCTTCTTCGACGTCGACAATGTTAGCACCTATCGAAGTTCGAATATAGATTCGGACCACTACCTAGTAGCTGTATGCATGCGCTCAAAACTTTCGACGGTTTATAATACCCGCCGAAGTCGAACGCCGCTACAAAACTTTGGATAACTGCGGAACACCGGAGTCGCACAGGAATACGCGCAGCACCTAAGGTTTGTTCATTTAGAATTTGGCCGCATACAATTTCCGATTTCTCCATTAGGAAATGACGAACACCATCCATGAGAAAATGACGTACAAAAATATGTTTTGCAGGGATTTTATTAAACTTCAAGGAAAAAATACAAGAAAAATTGTTTGTCAGCTGTTCTCTAAAATTTTTGAACTTTTCGTCAAATGCCTCCCATTATTTTCTGCACAGTGGCAACATCAACCGTATCGGCCATTTTTTTCTACCACTTCGTCATATCAGATTATGTTTTGATTGATTTGCCACATTTCTCCAATTTACTCTTGACTATTACCTCATATAGAAACTGTGGGCATGGTGGTGGAATAATTCTTTTTACGATAACATCCACATTATTGTGCTTGTACCATTCCAATACTTCCCGAGCCTTCGTGTGACTAAATGAACGGCAAAACTATCTCCTGAAGACACTTCTCCTTGTGAACTCGTCCATTGGTTTGCTAAATCATCGACTTGCGGGCGAATTATCCGCGAAAACAAATGTGAACCTACCTGGAGCATTCCCCTTACGGTGAGCAAGCTAAAATTCCGACCTGGGAATTATTCAAAGTCCAGTTTGACGTATGTTTCATCGTCCATTAACATACAACCGTTGTACTCTGTCAGGACTTACTCGTACAGTTTTCTTGTTCGGGTCTCGGACACCAGGTTCAGTTTCAGCGTTGGGTTGCTTGCTGGCATGATACAGATTCGACGAACTGTACTATATGCTGCATTGAACCGGATTATTCCGGACTGTTCTTATGATATTCGCTCGTAGTTTCCACTCCAATGTTCCACTTCTACGTTTGGTTTGTTCAACGTGATCCACCGTCAAAGTGTACCGGTAACGTTTGAGTACGGTATTCACAATCGATTTCGGTAGTTTGCGAGCCTTGGAGATCATTCCTTTTGACCATGTTGGGTTTTCAACGTAGGGGAACTGCTCCATTATTCATCTCATTAAGCCAATATTCACGTAGAATGCACGGATTAAACACCAAATTTTCACGAAATCATTGAACAAATAAACTAAATATGCTTATGTGCTCTTATGAAATCGTTTAGCATTGTATATTTAGTAATATTCGCTAGATTTATCTTGAATTTTGCAAAAGGAACCATTTTTCACAACGCTTCCATATCCATCTCAAAACTTGAAACACTACTCAATTATTCATCTCACGACGCCCCCATATCCATCACACTGTTAATCATGAATGAATCACACTTTCATGAATGAACGTAGCCGCAAACCGTCGTAGTAAGTTACCTAGATATCCGCTGCAGTTGTTTATGTGCAAAACTGGTAACCTAGGTAGCCACTACAGTGCTGTAGATTTATGTCAATTATGTCGGAATAATTTATCATTTTCAGTGTGATTTTTTCGTATTAACAGAAAATGATTTGGCAACTTTTGATTTTCTTCAACGTAGTGAAAACAGATGAAAATACATACAGTTGAAATTTAGCAATTGTATAAATTCATCTCATATATTTCTGCTAATTCAAGCTTGTTTTAGGAAATTTGAGGTGAACATCTCAAAGATTAAAGTATTTTTAGTGTAGTGAGTAATTTTGTTTAGTGATTAAAATAAAAAGGGGTCCGCAAGTGATAAAAAAAATTTCGGTTGGCTGCTGAACGAGTCCCGTTGTTTCTGAGGTAGGTGATTGAATGAAATGAGTTTTCGAGTGCAGATGCCCGACTACAATATCAAATTTAGTGCTTTCAAGTGAGTTTTTGAGGATTATGCTTTATGAAGAATCTAAAGTTAACTAAGAGCAAGCGCACCGGTGAGTTGCCATTTGAGTTGCTATTCTCACAACGCTGGCCGTTGCTATTTTGGATAGCAACCGATTTTCGCACCGTTCGGTGCTAATGGGGATTACCAATTCCACTATTTCTTTTTCACACCGGCAGTTGCCAATTTCTGAAGACCGCCTCTAGCCAGCGTTGGCGAAATGTTTGTTTGTGATGTATTTCGCATATTTTTTGCGGATCTAGGAATAACCAACTTATCCGTCAGTCAATCGTTTTCGGAATGATCTACGTTCTTTCTACTTCATAAAATGCTTCCTCCATTTCACGTAACTTTGTTTTAACTTTGTTTCCGTTCTCCCAAGTTATCGATAGCATAATTCTTTTGCAGATTTTTTTAATTCTCCTGAAAGCTGGCGAACTGTCATTAGTTGTATTCTGTATTTCATGCTGTCTCTGTTCCCACAGTTTGCTATTAATATTTGAAAATTTGCCGCCAAAAAGAACTTAAATATAGAACGCGTGAATTGTTTTCGATTATTTAATTGATTCTAGTGATGAAGAAAGTGATTTCGCAAAACAAATTTCCTTATACGCGATTAAGAAAATGTTTTTTGGAAAGATTCGGGGCGACTCTCAGCCTAGTAAATAGCCAAATATTGACCGGCATACGGAGGAAGGTGCCATCCAGCGTTTTAACAACGGTCTATACCGATGACCATTTCCAACGCCGCTTTCGAACGCATCTTAGGTTGTTTTTGAAGATTGAAATAGCGGTAAAGGAGAAAATGATTTTTTATACAACGACCGAGCGAAACGGGAAAATAGTTGGTAATACTCCCGAGCAGATTTGCTTAAACCTTCCAGGTAGGGATACCATCTGGTCAGAGTTACAAATCAGGACATCTAATTTTTCGGCACAAATTTGATCCAAATTATTTTTATTCTGGTTTAAACTGGTGGTATGTGATTTGCACTTCAAAATGCTATTCGGTTGTTAATTTATTCAACATGTATCTCGAAGGATCCAATTTTATCAAGCAACTTTGAAGTTTTAAGAATTTGTATGTCCCCAAAGAATTCAGCACACGTGAACTGTTTAAAATTAAATTTAAAAATTGTTAAATGTTTAACACTACTCACTTTACTCAGGCTTAACCAAAGAAATAATTTACGCAATGAGCGTTGTGTGGTTAGGTATCGAGATTTATCTGAATTATCCACATTATTGAACATGTATCAAGATAGACAGGTCTAATGTCTAATCTCCCAGATATTTCAAAAATAATGCAAATTTTTCATGATTTTGGGACCGATTACAGGTAACGAGGCGAGCAATTTGACTCGCCTAGAGTCACTGACGAGCAAAATGTTGTATTAGGAAACGCGAGTGAAACTTGGCTGGTGACAGCTGAGTGGAGCAGTTTCGCAGACGAGCTACTCGTCTGAGATCCAGCCGACTCACCATCTGTTATATCTATATTGGCCAGGCGAGTAACTCGCTGCTCACCTTGTTGACTGTAATAGGCCCCTTTATTTCCTTTAGCCCGCAAAACGGTCATCACTTCAAATTTTACAATTTTACCTCATGAAATGTTACGTTAAGATTTTTATCGGAGAAAAATCTCCTTTTGATTTAATTTTAACCAGCGACGAATTCAAACTAGCAACAAGAGATAAAAAAAATACTGGGCAATCTCCAACTATTTCTGATATCAGGCAACATTCACGTTTCTGTTACAAACTTACCGACTTGCGCCTTGCAATATGAGCTTAGTGATTGAAGATAATTGCATGCCTTATAAAAAACAGGACAAATGCTAGAATATGAAAAATAAATCAGGACGCCCAAATATGATTTCAAAATCAGGACATGTCCTGCTAAATCAGGACGGATGGTATCCCTACTTCCAGGTTTATTGAACAATATTGGCCAATCTTGTGAGGATTCGAGCTTTCCGCATCGTGTAGGTTGCAGACCAAAATGCCAACCAAAATGGTCATCTCAATAAAAAACTTATACAAAATGTTTACCTGCCCGAAAAAACACCCTGTGCAAAATTTCAGCTCAATCGGAAATAAAATTGAGTAGTGGTTCACGCCGACACTTGCGTCCTACGACGTGTTTAACAAGGGGGGCAAAACACTTCGTCTTCCGAGGCCGACCAATTGAGTCCGCATTCGAAACACTCATCATCTTCGTAATATTATTACGAACATTCACTATCGAGCACAAAAAAACAACAGTTTGACATGTCATCAAATAGCAACGATTCGGCTCGTTGCTATCGCGTTGCCAAATTTAATAACTCGCTACTACCCGAGGTGGGGATTGCTATTTCCCAAACCAACATAGCAACGCCCGGTGCGGTTGCCGTGTTATGGTGGGAGTTGCCAAACTAGCTTTAGAAACTTCAATTTAGCCACTGGTGGGCTTGCTCTAAGAAGAATCCATTCCATGGATTAGCAGATTGGTTCTAAGAAGAAAATATGCGTTTTTTACTGTTTTCAATTGTATTTTCATGTTGTATGAGATGAATATATGGGCTGAGATGAATAACGGAATAGTTCCCCTAGGTGTGCACAATTTTTTCTCGTCTCTCGCGTTCCATCTTGGATAACTATTCGACGCGTGTACCAATCCTGACGGAATTTCCATCACTATGTAAACAAACTTTTCAGATCTATGCTGTCTTGAGTTTCTCGGTTTGACAACAAGAGGCGCTGCAGTAAATATAAGGAAAAGGCCAAATACTAAGTGAAACAAACCTTACTCGCGGAAAAGCAGCTTGGCGCAGCTACTCTTGGGGTCTCCCACGAAAGGCAGAAAATCAAAAGGCAGAATCAAGAAAGATAGAATCACGAAAAGCAGAATTACGAAAGGCAGAATATTTCATAAGGCAGAATAACGAATGTCAGAATCAAAAAAAGCACGAATGGCAGAATCAAAAAATGGTCTTTTTTTCTTTTTAACAATACACACTCGCGGCCTTTGGCCGACTCTATTGTCCAAGTGTATGCTGTCCTTACTCGCTACCGCTCGTTCGGACTTAACTAAGGGAAAGAAAACCTGTTCGAAAAATTCCTAGAAAATCAGAAGATCAGTTGTTTGTATGCGAGAGGCCGCCGCTTCCGACGGCGGGACGGCGGCCGGCTCGGACCGCGGAAACCACAGCGGCTTTGTGCCGCCTCGGTTCCTTGCCCTCGATTATGCATCTTCGCCGCATGAATTGTTTTATGTTAATTATAATCAACTAGCTGTTGAGACTAGTGTAAGTTATACCTACCATCGAAAAATTACTTTCCGCGATGCCGTGAGAGTCTTGAGGACCTGAGTCAAACCAGTTTGCGCGTTTCGGATCTAATAATTAGGCTTGATTTGCACCTCCCATCAAAACTGGTCATTGCTTGTGACCAGTTATTATATCTGGTTACCAAATAATATTAAATAATAAAGGTGGAGTAGCAGCTTTGATACCGTGACCAGGATTCGCACCAATTTGTCATCACGCACTTGGCTATCGTGAGTTAGGTTTTGCCACCAGTGATTCTGCCTTTCGTGCCCTTCGAAATTCTGCCTTTTGAAATATTGTGTGTACGGTCATAGAGTTCTGCCCTTTATGATTCTGTACTGTACTAGCAGCATGGCTAATAGGTACAACCACTCCGGATCTTAGAAACGACTGCTTTGACGGCGAATGCGAAGAATTGGTCGTCGAGAAGAAGAACGCATGACTGGTAAGAATGCTGCAACACCGCATGAGAGCAAAAATGGAACAATACCGACGAGGACGGAGCAGCCAAAACTCAGTTCCCCGAGGGGAAAAAAAACACCAACAAGAGGACCGAGATCACGTAGCAAAGGAAGAGCTGTACTGTTTTATATTGCTCTGGAAGATGTCAGCAGAAGAGCAAGGATTAACACGAGTGGCACGATATTCCAAAAGTCGGTTCAACTGTAAAGGCCGAAGCCAAACTGATTGAACTGGTCATTAATACATCGAAGTACATGCAAGGAAGATGTTCAAGAGGAGATAATGCTACCCTCGCATCTCGAGTGTAGAGTTCATCTCGAGTTCGTCACTGGTAGCTGTCGACAACGATACCAGCAGAGCAATTCATCGGCGCCAATGGTAAAAAAGGGGATACTTTGGTCTCTGGAGGACGCTTCGATCGAGTAGAATTTGCCACAGCACAAAATTGACCAGCTACAGGACACTGGCCAGATCGGCAGTTTTTTACGGCTATGAGACTTGGACTATGCTTTTGAAGGACCAACGCAACCTTGAGGTCTTCGAGTGAAAAGTGTTGCGTACCACTTTGCAGATGAAGAACGGAACGTGGAGAAGGCGAATAAACCACGAATATAGAAAATACTCTGTAACTCTGTACCCAATGAAGATAGGAACTTCATTTGTTCAGCAAAGTTTCATACGTTTGCATGTTCTTAAACTTTGCTGAATAAGCCATTTCTCTACCTCTTAACACAAAAAAGTTAGTATTCTTGATATATGAAAACCTACTGTGCTCCTACCTATGCTCGCCGTACTCTAATATGGGTGAAATGGGATAAATGGAAACTAAAGGAGCTCATAGCACTTTAGCTTAACTTTAGGGAAAAGTATTGACATCATGATTCCACTTGCCCCTTTTTAACCTATACGTTCTTGAAATTATCGGAAAAATAAGCTAAAATATGATATAACTTTGTAAGGAAAAGTCCTGGATATGTATGGTCTTGGACAAAAATGTATGTTACGTGTGTCCAAACAATTTCGCCAAACAACACTTTCGTGTAAAATGCCATTAACAAAAGTTAAGTACAAAAAACCAACTTTAAAGTAAGTTCCAATTAATATACTTTATAACTTTGTACCGAAAAAACATAGGATTTTCATTTGTTCAAGAAAGTCTCATATTTTTGAATTTTCAACACCTTTTTTGAATAAACCATTCCTCTATCTCTTGACCCAAAAAAGTTTTTTTTTTATTTTTAGTTTAGTTCTTATTACGTAAAACTTTTCAAATTTTTGGACAATTTGCGATTATGCGGGTCATTCATACAAATAATTGTTCCGAAGTCACTATTAAGCTATGATGAAGGTGAAAGGCGCTATGAAATTAAGTTCCACTTTTTGCCTTATTAGACCACTGTGCAACGATTTCATATTTTCTGCTCAATTTTTTTTCATGATTTGAGTTCTAAAACGTCTCGTGAAATGGTCTAAAACCGTCGTTTTGTTTTCGCCCGACCTGTGAATCGTCGCATCTCGGTGCTGCGAGTTCCCCACTTTATGCTGATGTGGTTGTGGTGTGGTACGTGAACGTGAAGATGATCTGTTTGGATGACTTTATGCGGTGAATGGCTGTAGAAAGGAGCGACACGTTTGTGCAAGTGACGCAATGTTGTTGTATCAACTTATTTCAGTTCATGTTTTCAGTCGCAGAAAGGAGTACAACAACTATTGATATGTCATGAATTAGTGTCGTGAAAGTTCATCACTTTCATCAAGTTTATCATTTTTAGGAGCACTCTAAAACGGACACTCTCATACGTTTTCCGAATCTATCTCCGTTAATTTTTCGTTTTCCACGTTGAAGGTTTGAAATTTTCAGCTATGGAAGGCGGTCAATTAATATCTTTTTTACATGTCATAACACTTCTTATTGTATTTAATCATTCCTTTTTAATAATCTTACATTTAATGTATCTTTATTGTTACATTAATCCAATTAAATCATGGTCATATCACTTATCAAAGTAAAACCTGATCAAAAACCCACCCCACTAACAAAAACTTCCTACCGTAGTCTTCGTAGGGATGCGGAGGTATACTCGGTCGATAACAAAGCAAAGATTGCATTCTAACATTCCTTCCTTATTGTAGGTTTCGTGCGGCACTGGCACAACTCGAAATTCATAGTTCCAAGAGAAATGGGATTGAAAAGTTAGCGTTTGAAATTAACTTATTACATCCACGAAAACTCTAAGCAAATTAAAATCTCTTTTCTACCCTCTTTGGAGGATTTCTTTGATTGGAATTGCAAAGACACATCAGATTATAACTCAGGATTTTTTGTGAATTTTGAAACAAGTCATGTGAAAAACTTAACCGTATTTGGCATCGTTTGACATCAAATATAACATTTGCATGCGTATCACATGCAACTATTCTTGTTCAAATTGGTCACTTAGTTGCGGAAAAAGTAGATGAATTGGAAAGACTGACTTACAGAGCATCGATGTTTTTCGCTTGATACTCAGGCACCCTCAAATCATGTCTGATAAAGCTGAAATTTTACACAGGTTTTTATTTTGTGCGAATTAACAATGGTAGGTTCTTTAAATTCGATGATGGCATTTTTTCCATACCATACCTATTGTCACCCTATTGCGCCCATACGAAAAGTGATGGACCTAATGAACTTAGTCGATTAATCGGACCCAGCGTGAAAATATTTTTTCAATGTGATTCATCTACCTTTCTAGGGCCAGACCCATGTGGTACGACTGTAACTAATCGAAAATGTACCAAACGAAGGTTTAACACTCTGGACTCTTAGTTAGAACGTAAATCTTCATATTTAACGAGTATCAATTCTAACTAGTTGTTCATAGTCTGCAAGGGAACCACCCGGATGAGTTTATTTCCCGTAAGCTAGATCTAAAAATCGGTTAATTTTTCCCGCAACAGACGAATGTTGAAGGATTTAAGATTCCTTAATGATAATAAGCAGTTCGACATGCATAAATTATGTTTAACAGCCAATGAGGAAAATAATAGTTAGTAATTAAAAGACGTCTACTACAAAAGGGCACGCTCAACTTGTTCGGCACGTGATCCGTAGTCGGTAATAATTTATATATCCATTTGCATAAATGAAATATGGGAACGCGAGGAGAGCGAAGGGGTTTGACTTCCCCACCGTAAATCACAGCAGAGAGGACCCCTACCCACGCACGTAAATTATCCTGCTAAAGCCACTTTTAGAACTGATTTCTCCGGAAAATCGACAGCCACAGTCGGTCCCATACCGGCACACAGCAGTGGAGGGCATTTGGGCGGTTTGAAGATCATTCGAGTGCGGACTCATCGCACGGTGCGTTCTAGCCGTGGCAATCCGTGGCAATCCGTGGCAATCGTTCCAATAAGCTTGCTCGTTAGTTGTTGGCAAATCTCATTTCCTAGATCATGTCTCGCAAATTAAATTTCCACGCACTAAGATCGGCAGTAGAATGATGCAGAAAAACATACACACATTTGCTTTCGAGCCAAACCCACGATGCCTTCCCGTCTAGATTATCGGTCTCTGCTTTATGGCCGGTCGTGCGTTGCGCCCGCTCGAGAGTTGGGCCCGCGTAACCCGTGACTAGCTTGTACTATCCATCGAACCCGTCGCTATCTTGCGCATGTCTTCAACCTGAAAGTCCACCTCCGGATTTGTTGGGTTTTTTTACTGTCGCGCAAGACCCTAAGCAAATTGTGTGACCAGCAGTGATCATTAAAAAGTAGATCCACTCAGACCCCGCCGCTCTTTGCCGCCTCCGAACTCGCAAGCCAGTAAAAGTGGCTCATTTCGTATGCATGATGTGTGCTTCTCTCTGTCCCGCGCTGCGATGGAACGTTCTGCGTTTTTTTTTTTTCACTTCACAGCATCTTTTTTCAGGGGGTGAACTTCAAACCACACGATAAATCTTTGTTGTTCGTTTTCAGGCACACCGGCAGATTTCCAGGAATTGGGGTTTCGTGCAAGGCGGAGTTATCTGTTCCGGGAGTGGTTGTTCTTGTTTGCTGAGTTTTTCTTTCTTTATTTTTTTCACATTAGTTGATGGTTTTAATCCGGTCATCAACCGTTGTCTGCTGCTCGAATGTGCACAAAACCGGAGCTGCATGTAAAGGATGCGAAAGGCGCGCGACACAGGAGATCAAGTTTTGCATTGATTCACAGTTTTTTCCGTAATGTGAGTCAGTATCTAGGGTGTCATTGTGGTGTGTCCTCTTGTGTCACACCATCGGAACACCACTTTGGTTGAGTGCTTCACGATGAGGTCTAGAATAGTTTATTATGAAGCTAAGTACTTCTATATGGGCTGCTTTTCAGTGATATGCAGTTGTGAACCTCGAAAAACTGGCTTCAACCAAACCATTTCCAAGAAGGTCGTTGACGTGGGGTGTGCACACTTGAGATGGATGACCCGAACACTGTGTGATAAAATTTCAACAAGAGTAAGTAAATTGTCGAATTTGCTCGAATTGCCAGTCTCGAGGAGCAAAACTTACGTAATTAGAAATCTGCAGAAAAACAAAGCCGCATAAATCAAGAATTATTGATTTTTTTTTTACAATCCACACAAACCATTTTTACAAATTCTTATTACTGCTCTGTGTCCACCTCCGACTGATGAGGAGACTCCCTGAACATAACAACACTGGACCGGAAAATCCGATGGGACTTGAATTAAAAGCATTTTCTAATGATACCAACATTGTGTAACGTTTAATGATTCGTAAAATGATTCAATTTTGAATGAAAGCTCGCAATAAACTAAGAGTACAGAAGATAGAAATAGTATAGCGAGCGAAATTGTCACTCCTATAAAAAGACAAAAATTTGTATGTTTCAATTACCCTTAACCATGACAATATTAAGCAGAGTAAGCATAAGAACTCACTACAACAATTGATGTAGATGGCATACAAAATAATCAGTTTCTTGTTATAAAAGTAACGACATAAGAAAAACAGCAAGAAAAAGTTGGTTCAGCCATCTCACGTTGAAACGCGAAGGGGAATTAAAATTAACAAGCAAATTAACGTGGAAGCAGCTGACCTCACATTTTCCAAGTTTATAGCAACAATTCAATCATAAAAGTCGATTACGGTACCGTTGAACTATGTATGAAGAAATTGTCGAAATAATCAAGCCTGAAAAAGAACGATTTCAACCAACTTTAACGATCGCTTGTGGTAGGTGATAACAGCGCGAATAAGTCATCAGAACGGTCCGCTTATTAACCTTCAACTAAAAACTATCGAGTGGCCGTCACAAGGTCGTTAATCAATTAGCGAGTGAAAAATTCCCTCTGAAGCTCAACGCAAGAATAGTGATTATCCAAAAGTATGTAACGCAAAAAAAGATAGGCTAAACGGTATCGAATGGTTGGTTAACTGTAACTGTGATGAATTTAAAATCCATTTTGCTAAACATGAAATATTATGACAAATCTAAAAATCGCGTTGAATCGACCAATTGAACAGATGAACCAGTTTATTTGCGCGCATTTTCTATCAAAACAAACGGTTTCGTGGACCAAATTGCTAGACCTGGAAAAGAAAGGCAATTCATGTACTTCCTTGCAGTCATTCAGATCGATAGACATCGTTCCACAAACCGGAGCTAGCGCCAATCTCTAAATTATCAACAGATTTATTACCTTCCGTGAAGGGAATCTTGACGCTCCTTTCGGGCCGACCGAGTCACGATTTTCATTCTCCAACAATTTTACTCGGAAAACAAACCATCATCCCCGTGTTCTCGTCACGCACAGTCTGCGGTCTGCCACAGAGCAATTCACCTTGATCTTGTGAGCTGCAGTAATGAAAATCAATTTCTCTTCAATTTTTCGATCGATGTATGAGGCTAGGAAAATGCACTACCAGAAAGGTGCCTGGAAGCGTTGAGTTTTTTTGCCTGAGAGACACAAGATGCAGAACAGTTGCGGCAGGGATTCTTCGCAGTCCTAAGCCTGCGAAAAACATGATTCCAACGGTGGTAGCACCCCAGGAACCGGAGCGGAATTGAAAAAATATATATAAAATATTCGAGCGAGAGCAAAATATCAACCTGCTATCGATGCCCCAACGCCATGGCTGCTGCTGCCAAGCTGCAGCAATGGAAGGTAATAAATTGAAAATTATAAAACAGTCATTATTTTTCATTTTTTATAGGCTAAGATGCTTCTTTCTCCCAGTCGCGATCAGAACCGACCCGCGTTTCTACCAAACCATGAAAACTTTGTCATTAGATAATCCGGTCATTTTAATTGCTGAGTGCAGTTTTTGAAGTAACATACTTCTCTCAGGAAGTTCGGCCACATAGGGATATGAAATGAAAATCTAAAACCGAAAAAAGGGGAAAAATATGTCCAATTTCAAATGCGAATAAATCGGTTAGCATTCGATGGATTTCCTTCGTTCTTGCAGCAATAGATTGGAAAATCTTTTAAGATTATTCCCAAATGAAGATAATTGTAATTTTATTATTCAAACTATTGAACTATTGAAAATAGTCAAGCCTTGTCAAAACGAAAAATTCGACCTCTGATTGGTCGTTATGTGATTGCTTCCCAAGCACGGTTGACAGAATCATATACCTTGCAATTTAAAATATTCTATTTGGCCTATATAAGAGCCTGTTTCAGCCGAAGCCGCTCATAATAGTTCTAGACAGCTCCTTAGCAGCAGCAGTAGCAGTGCAGTGGATACCAGCGATAGCGGATGGCGGCCAATGGCTGTGGCATAGCAATGGATAGCGCACTAGTTACCAATGGCAGCGAATAGCGGCCACAACTGTGGCATGGATACGAATAGCGTAGCAGTTGCAGCGGGTATATCTGACTATAAAGCATTTATGCAATAATTGAATGAAAATTGCAATTGCAGCAATCGGCCTTTTTCAGGGCTACTAAATGTTTTTGGAAGAGCATAATGAATGGTTATTAATAAACTGCAACTGAGGTCTGATGCTGCTGCAAATGCACAGCAGTGTGATGTATATTACGATTTGTTGATACTGTGCTTAACAAGCGGTATATACGAAACAAATCCGATTTTAAAATGCCTGACACACAAGCAGCCGGGTTATCTTTCTTGCAAAAGTATTCTACTTCAACCTTGCGGTCGTGTCTTTGCACACAACCCTCCTGTGTTTTTTTCTTTGCAAGAGGACAGAGTGGGTCTCGTTCATTGAGAAAAGCACGCATCTGTTGCTCTTGGAATTGGCAGCGTACAACAACGTCCGATCCGGAGTGGGTGGTTATTCGACGAAATGTTGTGTGTCCTTAAACGACAGCTCCATCACGGAACTAATGACAAACGGCTAGGCATTGCGTACCAGCAGTACAACCCGCATAAAATAGACTCAACTGTAGTCCGGAGCATCACGCTCGGCATAGCCAAACCCCGCGGCTCAACATCAAGCAGCTCCGGGATTCCCAGGCTACGAAGGAATACGCGCAACAGCTCGAAGCGGTACTACCCACGGTGGAGGACTTTCGAGGACGGCTAGTACAGGACACGCACAACTAACATATCAGAGACATGAAGGATCGTGAGCATGAGGAACTCAAGTGCTAGAGAAACGCAGAAGTTCTGTAAGAATGTGGAACGGTCTCCCAGAGGCTATACTTCTGGTAACTGGTTCAAAATACTGGAACACAGAGCAATGGACCTGCGTTGAATTCATCCAGGAGCAACAAAGATAAACTTGCTCAAAAGAGCGGGGCAGTCAATTTATCCAAGAACCACTTTTGCTGCAACCATGGCTTGCTGAATTCTTCTTCTTTTTTCAAGGGTACCAATATCCAAAAGATTGCATCGGTGTTCATACGGTGGAATATTCAGCCTGTCCGTTCAAAGAAATCTACGGAATGCGATTCGAGAAACATGAAGGATCGTGAGCATGAGGAACTCAAGTGCCAGTGAAACGCAGAAGTTATGTGAGAATGTGAAACGGTCTCCTAGAGGCTATGTGCCGAAAGCCAACATGTGCGACGACGCGGAACCTTCTTACGGAAGCCAGTAAGGGGGTCGACAAGTGGAAGAAGTATTTCGATGAACACCTGAATGACGATACAGTGAACAGAAATGGAACAGGATCTAGGAACACCAGCAGTAGGTGACCGAGTACCGGCTTCCAATGTTTTTTTTTTTTTTTTTTTTTTTTTTTTTTATTCTCGCTTATTTTCCGTCGGTCTAGTTCCGCCACTGTTGTGGCCAATCACCGACGCCCAGGGAGGCGACTCCACACCCAGGACCCTAACTCACGACCCGTTTATTAACGGACCGGCGCCAACGGCTTTACTTCCTCATGCGATGGAAGGCGTGATCCCAGAGATTTTTCGCCTCAGAAAATCTCCCGGTGTCGGCTAGGATTGAATCTAGACCAGTTGGGTTGGTTGTGAGTGAATCACGCCACCTCACAACCATCGACACCTATGTCGGCGGTGGGATTCGAACCCAGGCGTCGAGCGTGGTTGGCGGAGACGTTACCAACCACACTAGGCCCCCGCTCTGGCTTCCAATGTTCATAAAGTTCGTTGCAAGATCGAGAAACTGAAGAACAACAAAGCCGCCGTCAAAGACGGACTGCCGAGCAAGCTCTTCAAGAATGGTACAGAGGCGCTGTCTAGTGTGCTGCAATCGGTAATTTTCAGGATTTTCAGGGAAAAAAGCTACCAGACGAGTGGAAAGAGGGAGTCTGTCTCATCTACAAAAAAAACGACAAGCTGAAACGCCGCAACTATCGCAGCACCCCGCTTACAAAATACTCTCGCAGATCCGGTTCCATAGTCTACCACCTTTAACTAGCAGGTTCGGGGGCCGGTAACACGCGGCCTTCATGGAATCCAACGGAACCATCGACCAGATCCTTCCAATTTTACAGATCTTCACAGAAATTTCGCAAATACAATGTGCCCACAAATCACACCTTCATTGACTTCACGGCGTCCTATGATACAATCGATCGAGCTTTAGCAGACCAGGCACGATAAGAAGATCGACTGTCAGTATTTTTACTAATGTTAGCACATATTTCATGATGCGTTAAAGCGTAGTTGGTTCGATGAGTAGGTTGCCACAGCAGCGTGTAATTTCGTAGCTGCCTTCGAAGAACGGTTATACCTACAGAACTTAACAGAGAGCTGCAGTCGATTTGCCCATTGAGTAAACCAAATACAAAAAGCCTCTGAAGTAGTGTTCTTCTTGCTGCTAATAACTCCAGGTTAATTAGTTGACATCATTACTCATATGGGAGTATGGTGAATAGTGTTATTGCAGGGCAGGACACGTAGAACGTATTTTATAAAGTTTTTCTGTATAACTTCGATTCTGTTTACTTCTGTTTAAAGCGTGATTTGGCACCCTACAAAAATATTATATTCTAAATGCTGCGGACCAGAGCGCAGTATGGTGATTTGAGCGCGTAGATATCCTAAATTTCATTAGTATTTCTTTTCAAGAAACCTAAGGTGGTGAACGCTTGAACATTCAGCATGGAGATATGCCCGCTGAATCTGACTTTAGAGTCAATGATGACGCCCAGAGCTTTTATTTAGTTTTCTTGGGGAAGACTGCTGGAACCTGTTGTATAGTACAGTCGTACCTCGATATAAGGCAACTTTATTTCAATTTTAATTACGTTATATCGAGCTACTGATGATACTCAAAGGAGCGCAAAAACTTATTTTCCTTATAAACCTTTCTTATGCCCCTTTAAGACAATTTTCGTAGACAAATATAACCACTTATAAAATATAAAAAAAGGACAATTTTACCCCTTTCTACGGTATTTATTGGTTTCAAAACTTACTAAAAATATTTATTCGGAACACAATACACCCAAAAATAATTGTTGTACTTTAATTTATATCCATTATATCCACGTGAAATTCACGTTATATCGAGGTTACCTTATGTTGAGTTATGATTGTATAGCCAAAATGCGAGGGATTGCGTAATAGACTGAAGGTGATGGAGCAGCATTTCGTGGCATTAATCGCATGCCGTCCAATATGCTCCAGCATGTAAGTGCGTCAATATCCTCCTGTAGAACACAACAGTCAAGTCTGGATTTAATTACACGGAATATTTTTAGGTCATCCGAAAACTGGAGTTTTGAAGAACGCAGACGGGTACACAGATCGTTAACTAACAATATAAAAATTAAAGGTCCCAAATGGCTGTCTTGAGGTACATCTGAAAGTTTGTTATTTGTTATTTATTGGTAATTCATCCGACAATTACCGTCTTCATGAATGTAATTCAAAAACTAAAATTGTCTAACTGCGGGCAACTTCCGCTTGTAGAGAAGAGATTGTTTTGTTGAAGGTGCGTATGATTCTGACTGACTGACTGGTTTAAAATACTCGAATACAGACCAATGGAACGGCGTTACAAACATTTCGTCAAGTGACCTGCGTTGAATTCTTCCTGGAGCATTAAAAGGAAACTTACTCAAAAGAGCCGGGCAGTCAATTTTCTCCAACAACCACTTTAGCTGCAACCATAGCATGCTGAATTTTTCTTGTTTTTTCAAGGGTAGCAATTCCCAATAGATTGCATACGGTGGAAGATTCAGCCTGTCCGTCCAAGGAAATCTACGGAGTGCGAAAGGAACAAAACGCTTCCTAAGCCGTTCAATCCTGTCAATCCAGGTGGATTGATATGGATGGCGCCCACACTGCAGCAGAAGATTCCACAACGGATCTTACTAATGCAAAGTACAATGGTTTTAAACAATGCACATCAGTGAAATCTTTTGAAACTTTCTTCAGAAATCCCCGTTGACGTCTTGCACGATCAATGATATTGGCTCGATGTGACCCGAAAGTCAATTTAAAGAATTAATTTCGTTGACGCGAGCTAGAGGTGTACGTCCAATTGTATAGGTAGCTTTTACAGGATTACTACCACGATGAAACGAAATAACAGCACATTTATTGACGCTGATGATTAGGTTTTTTTAGCACCAATCCTGAAAAATATATAATAACTCTTGCAGCTTTTGACAGCCGGATAATTCTTCAACGACCACAAAAATCTTTAAATCATCAGCATAGGACACCTTACAACCAGTTCCAAGACGAGCTGCGACATCATTGAAATATAAAACAAAGAGAAGTGGCTCAAGGTTACTCCCTTACGGAACACTGGATGTGTTTGTAAACCGTCGGGATGTTTTAGATCCAAGTTCAACGCTCAGACTTCTGTCAAAAAGGTACGATCGCATCCATTGAACCCGGCTGAAGCTGGAAGATTTAGTAGGGGTAAGCGGGGTAAGACCGCCCCCTTAAGCAATTCTGTTTATAGAAAAATAAGTTGCGGCTGCAATTTCATTTTTTCTTCGCTAAGAGGTGCTTCTATTCGTTACCCGCATTTAAAAAATAAGAACTGAAATATTTTTGTTTATTTTCCAGATTTTTTTTTAAATTTTTAAAATTCACTGAAAATGTGCAGATCTTTTTCATGCGGGGTAAGCTCGCCCACCAGCGGGGTAAGATCGCCCACCATTTTTTGAGGATAAACAATGTTTTTAGGGCCGAAACGGTTGATTTTATCGGTATAGTGTCTCTGACAAAGTTGTAGATGGTATTTTTTTTTCTTTTTAAATAAAATATACACTGTGAAAAATCTGAAAAAAAAATTTTTTTTTCTAAGTTTTAACTTATTTTGTTCTCTGATTATTCAAGTTCAAATCAATGTTTAGGTAACTTTTTTGGTTTTCAACATAAATAGATTTTTCAGAATTGGGGTTTTTCAAGATATTGAATTCATAATATACCTATCTTTAAGCTAAAAATTAAAACTCATTAAACCTGTCTGTATGATTCTTTTGAAGACTTATTATGTATAGAAAAATACTAATAATTATTATTTCTTTTATTCATATTTTCAATTTTCTATGCTCTTTTTTTTTGAAGAACAAAATTACCAACGACTCTATACACCAAACAAACCGTCCAAAAAAATTTTTTTCACAAAATTTGAGCTATTAATATTTCTATAACTCCATGATCCAACAACGATCAAATTTTAGCTTACCTTTTGTAGATTTTACGGGCAAAAACATGTTTTTTTAAATAAATTTGAAGAAAAAAAAAAAAAAAAAAAAAAAAATATATATATATATATATATATATATATATATATATATATATATATATATATATATATATATATATATATATATATATTTTAATTCTATTTTTATATCTTTTCTTTAATTTTTTTTAGAGTGTGTACTTTTTTCGGAAGTAAAAAACTACTATTTACAATTCTGCCGGAGACGTCATACCAATCAAACAAACCGTCCTGGCTCTAAAATTATTTTGGTTCATTAACACCATTTTCAAACAGGTTTACTTTTTTCAAAAATAAGTCTTGTTAAATTATATTACTAGAAAAGCTTCAACCAAATCGAAAATGGTCGATTAACATCGATGTCTTATGTGGCTTGAAGTTGCTTTACTGATCCTGTAAATATTCCCTTTGTAGTGTCGAGGAATTTGGGTCTTGAAGTAAAACAACAAGCAGTTGTATACGTGGCGGTTTTACCCCTTGTATAGTGGGCGACTTTACCCCCAGTGGAACATTTTCATATTTGACCGAAAAAGTAGTCAAAATTACAAGATTATTCACGGCCTTCCATATTTCCGAAAGAAGATAGATTCAAGCAAGCGATTAAACGTATTTTCACGAACAAAAAAAATGATTTTTAGACTGAAAAACCTTAAGTCCCGTTGCCGCAAAACAATAGCGCATTGACTGGTTGCCAGCTGAAAGGTTGTTTTTATTTATTTCTGCGACCGTTCGCGCACTATCAAAACAGAAAAACGTGCAAAATGTTATGTAATTATACTGTAATAGACACGTTAAAGAAATTTTTCAATTATTTTATAACTTGGTAGTAAAACTACGGTGGGCGGTCTTACCCCGCAGGGCGGTCTTACCCTGTTTACCCCTACCACTGATTGAGACGAAAGTTGAGCGATAGGATAAGTAGGATAGTATCCACTTGGTCACCCATTTAGGGAATCCCATTCACCTCATCTTATCGACTGCGAGCGCATGTGGTACTTTATCGAATGCTTTAGGCTAATGACATACTGAGGCGTCAAATGAAGCGAAGCGTTGAGCGTATTAGAAGCGGAATAAAAAGAAGCGTTGGGTGAAGCTTCCTATGACATACTGGAGCGAGCGTCGCAAATGCATTGTGTTGTCATATTCCTAGATTCCAGCAGCGGTTTCGTTTAAAGAAAATATGAATTCGTCCAATGAAGATTTGTTTGCTTCTTCAAGCACAGTAAATCACGTTTTTAGTAAACATAAAGATTTTTTTATGAAGTAAAATAATATTTCTGAAGTCAGTTGCGCTACAGACGTAGTAAAAATATAAGAAATTATTCTAAATTTTAAACCCGCTGACCCCGAATAACGTTCAACTAGTTTATAATATCTGTTCAGTATGTTAGGCATGCAATATCAATCAAAAATACCAGTGTTATTTTCCTGACGACCTGAAAATTTGTCCCGATATTTTCTATATTTAAGACCAAAATAAAGCGAATAAAAAGCACCTGGCGATATCAGGTTTAGTCTGAACATGGTATTACTGCACTAACATTTTTTAAACATTTTAACATTTTGTTAACCGAAAATGTATTCTATTTGCTTTTTTTTTCAATTACCAAACCAAAACAAAGCAAATGTAAAGCACCTTGCGATGAAAGATTTTGTCTGAACAAGGTATTACCGCTCGTTTTTTTTCTCCGCCTCTACCGACGCGTCGTTGCCGCTTGAGTATGAACGGTTTGAGCGTTTCATATAGACGTTCGAAGAAGTAGCTCGGACGCTTTTGCGACGCTTCTTGCATTCGCTTCATTTGACGCCTCAGTATGTCAATAGCCTTACTGAAATCCACATGAATAGCATCAACTTATCGTTGTTCTTAAAAACCATTTATCAGTGAGTCAATAAATACTTTCAGTTTCGTTATTGTTGATCGCTTTCTTACCAAACCAAGGCGATGTTCAGATATAAATGGATGAATAGAACGATACGTAGCACCGTAAACATTTTCTTCGAGCAGTTTTAAAAGGCAGCTGAGTATTGAGATACCACGGTAATTTTCGGCATTATAAATTTTTCCGGTTTTATGTATTGGAGTCATAGATGCAACACACGGAAACACACCGCTACCTACCGATTGAACAAAATCGATACGCAGGGTGGCCACTCTACCAGGAAAAACAAGAAAAGTGGGAAAAAGCCGGGAAATTCAAATCACCGGGAAAAAAGACGGGAAAACCGGGAAATCGGGCTTCACGCCGGGAAAATCATGATCCTTCATGTCTGCTGTTTCATTTGTTCAACAATTACTGAGGAAATGTCAACATGAAAACCTGTTTTTTTTTTTTTGCACAATGACCTAATCTATAGAAAAGCTGGTTGTTGGTTTCAGCCAAAGTCGGCCTCGTAGCAAGATCTGCGTTCAATAAAATCAAACTTGATCAGGCGGATATAGATATTTTGCTGTTCCGTAGGGTAACCGCTCCTATTTTGGGAGTGTGTTCAATGACTCCAAACACTGGGTTGTAATAATCAAGTAGACTTATACGGGGTTCCTGGTCACTGTGGAATAGATGGGAACGAAAGAGCCGATGAATTGGCAAGACTTGGATCGTCTCATCAGTTCATAGAACCAGAACCCTTCTGTGGTCTATCCGCTTGTTCCCTTAGAATGGAACTAAAAGCATGGGAAACTCTGAAAGTGGAATCCAACTGGACAAACACCTTCATCGGTAGGCAGTCGAAACGGTTCATCACTCCGAACGTTCCTATGACTCGTAAAATACTGGATCTTTCAAAAAAAGATCTAAGCACGTATACTGGTTTAATAACAGGGCATTGTCCGAGCCGTTATCATTTGAAGGTTATGAAAAAACTTCAAGATGATACATGTCGAGTATGTGGCATGGAAAAAGAAGACTCGGAACATCTGTTATGCCGATGTCCGGCAATTTTTATCAAAAGATATAAGTTCTTCGAGAGAGGTCTTCTGGAACCCTCTGAAATCTGGAGAACAAATCCCAGTACGGTTGTGCGCTTCATACGAAGTATAATACCGGACTGGACTAATGCTATTGGCCAGACTATAACGACCACTTCCAATAGTGATACGGTATCCTGACTAAGCAAAATTAAAAAGGGGGAATATGTCACAAAATATCAAAAATTGGTCGCAGTGACGAAAATACCCAACACGGAAAAAAACCGCTTCTATATTCATCTCAGTACCTATATTCATCTCATCACGCCTTTTTGACCAATTTATCGTGAAATTTTACCATATTTTCAATGTAAAACTTTCAGCCACTTGAGAAAGTCGAGAAGCAAATAGATTTACTTTCAAAAATTTGTAGAAATTTGACGGTAAATTGGACAAATGAGAGAAATAAGATGAATATAGGTGCACCAAGTTGCTGAGATGAATAATGGAGCGATTACCCTATATGTTACGTGTTTTGTCGGGTTCTTAGAGAAATTGTTCGTATGTTTTCCTCTTGCATATGCAACGCAATTTTTACGTGAACAAGGATTGCGCAGTTTTGAACCAGATGGAAGAATCTTTGATTGAACGTCGCGGAGGGCGTATTGAAAGTTCCTGTGAGTAGTGTTCGACATCGGGTCGGGTAGAGTCCGGTCAAAGTTAGATAGAACAGGAATCTTCAAAGTTCGATTTCATTAGAAATTTCGTTGATAATATAAAAATCAAAACTGTGTTAGTCTCAACCAGGCTTCTTCCGTTCTCTTGATTTTTGCCCAAATTCCCTTTTCTACCTGCCAAACCCCTTAGAGAACTAAACTTTCTCTCACACAGAGTGAGTAATTATCCACATTTAGGCGTAGAGTATTTCAGTTGCAGAGTTCCATTTCACTCTTTATCATCATGTGTTAGGGATAAGTTTAAGAGGGAGTAGTTTTCGTTAGCTTCTTCTTTACTAGAAGAGAAGTTAGCCAAATAGCAAAACATTTAGGTTCACATTGAAGCCACATCCTAACCGTTTTCGAATTTAATATTATAGGAAGATTCACAACTCACCATGGGTGCGTATTCTGCAGAAAGTTCGATTTTATACTGTTTTTGCCGCATCCCAGAGCGATGAGAACGGTAACGCAATGCTCAGTTGATCGCCGAGCAATTTATTTCATTTTTCTTGCGTGCGCGGATGAGCAATTTACAAGAGTTTCACTGGATTTTTGCTCTGTCAAATTAGGAGCGTTTTTTCGTCAGAGAAACAATTACTCTGCGCTCTCTCTACAGCAGATGGTATGATGCACATTGAATGTAAGCTCGCAGTTGTTTAGAGGGAAGAAAACTCTTGCTCTTTAAGATGAAGATGAGCAAAACAAAGCCTGGTCTCAACATATTCCACATCAAGTTTTTTGCGGAATTCAAAAAAAAATCTTTTTTATTATGTGTTCGTCCTTTTGACTACTACTTGCTTTCTTGAAGAGCTATTTGTAAGAGCTATCTCAATTTTATTTCTGTAAAGAAGGAAAACTATTATAGAACCTTCAAGAGGGGACTTTACTCTGAAAGTCCGACAAATAATGATTTTATTTCGGATGTTTAGAGTAAAGTAAAGTGTTCGGGTATTTTGGCTATTGATTAGTGTATATTCGAAGATGTATTTAGCCCGTCATGGATGCAAATATAGTGAGTAGTATTACACCCCCTTAAATTAAAATGGCATGTAAGATCTCGAAAAATCAAATTTTTCAAAACCGCAAATGTGGCATTCAGCCCTGAAAATTTTAAAACGTAAGGATTTACATTCATTTTCATAAATAAAACATTTCAAGTTGTTTTCATTTCAACGCGAAATGAATGACGAAACATGAGCATTTTTCGATTTCAAAAAAAAATTTTGCATTTGCTTTCGACCAGAAGACACATGACTTTTTCATACATATTATAACATCACATAATTCCTAGATTTGGATAAAATATAATATTGAAACAAAACATTTCATTTTTTTGAATTATTGTTCTTTTTTCTTCCAAATTATAACGATGTAAAATTGCACGGACACATATTTTAGAATTTTCAAGACGATTGTGTTAGGATGTTTTAAAATAGGAGCTTATATTGATCGTATTCCTGAAAAACTGTCATGATTTTGTTTAGAAATGCAGTTAAATTGCTTGTTACATAGTTTTTGAGGTGATTTTTCACGCATTTTTTTAACGCGGATTCTGGAATTTCCTTGGTTTATCATGCGGATTTCCAGAAAAAGACGCGTTTCACTCGAATTGTTTTGAATAATTTGTTTTTCAAATGATTTATTGAGAAAATCTTTCATGCATTCAATTGAATCCAGCTGGAAAATTTTGTGAGTCGTAGGGTCGAAGTATCTCGAAATGAAAATTGTGAAAATGAAAACAGACCTCGACGTTTCGTGCATTTCTAAGACATCTACGTTCATGAAAAATCTGCATAAGACCAAATTTTGCACGAGAACTTTTTTCGAAAAAACAAAACTTTTACGCCCTAACCCAAAACGAAGTTCGATGGTTAAGTTTATCCCATACATTTTTTTGGCACCGTAATATAGAAACATTGCAAGCTCAAGAGCAGGATGACAATGAGAAAAAGCAGAAGGAATCAAGAAAGCACGAGTAGGCGAAGATTGTCAACGACATGAAGATAAAAAAGGGCGAAAATTGTTCAAGAGGTTTCTATAAAGGTACCTACTTGCTAAAGTCGACCGACAGCTAAAAGCTATGAAGGAAAAAATTTTTTTATTGTTTCATATCACTATTTTTGTATGTGAAAATTGATGTTTTTCTCATATTTCTTTGAAGATGAAATGCCGGGAAATTTTAATAAATTCTATCGGAAAAACCGGAAAAAAGCGGGCAATCGAAAATTGATTGTGAGTGGCCACTCTGGATACGGGTAGAGCAAAGCTAATAGCAAACTGCTTAACAAATACTGGCGGTAGATTATCAGCACCGTAACCTTTAGAAGCATCTATTGACCATAGCATTCCTAGAACCTCATCAACGGGGAAACTCTAAAATCCCTTTGAATCACCCTTGAGGGTGGATTCCTGGATTCCCTGGAGAGAACTTTCATACGTTACCCAGACCCGTTTTATTATACTAGGGACTTATTTTTGTTAGGAGGAAAGTCAACAGGGGCATTTTAAAATTCAGATTAAAGGAAGAGTATGTAGTGGGAAGCCTAAGAATAAACCCATGCTGACAAAACACAGCCCAGAACCAATCAACATGACGACAACTTCGAGTGCTACGGATTGATTCCGCAAAGGTTGTAGGAAAGTAACCTGCTCACGTTCGAAAGTGGAGATAACAAGAGGTAGAGGTTGCACTTCACAGAGTAAGCAAAAGCAAAGCCTTGGTGCTACATTCCGATTCGGAACTTAACCTTCTGTTTCTTTATACACAGACTTCGCAGCCGACTGTTTAGTGTACAGGACAATTGCGGGGCTAGCGCTACGATCCTACTGACACTAACAGTTTCTCCCGAGCCGAGACTCGAACCTACGACGACTGGCTTGTTAGGACAGCATCGTACCTCGAGACCATGGATCGCTTGCAATATCACTACAATGGTTCATCTCTCGGAATCGGAAGAATGAGAAGCTTACCAAGAGATTGGATAGCAGGTATCATCCGCCTTTCGGCTGCTGGATTACTGCAATTTTTGTGAAATCACACTTACCAACGGTAACCATAAAATACTCTCTCCTTCAACTCCTTCATGAGAGTCTATAACCAAATTTTTTTCACCAGACAGATCCTAGAGAAATGTCGTGAATACAATACGAATACTAGGTTTACTTCCTGGGCAACTGTTGGGAGTGATTAAGGCCACCATGGATCATGTGTTCCGGAAAGCGGACATATTCGTGAGTGGCACGGGTTTTACAGGAACGATTCAACTGCTTGCTTTCGCTGACGAAATCGACTTCATAGCGCGAAGATTTGAGACGGTGGAAGATGCCTAGCAGACTGAAAGGAGAAGCTGAAGAATCGGACTGCAGATTAATTCCTCAAGAACATACACGCGCCACGAAAGAGAGAGGAGCATTAGGCTTCCCCTCGTGTTATCGTAAATGGCGACGAGAACGAGGTGATCGACGAGTTCAAGTGCTTGAGATCACTGGCAACATGATCAGCAAAGAGATCCAAAGGCGTATTTAATCTGGGAACCGTACCTACTGTGCACTTCGCAAACCCCTGGGATCGAATGACGTGCGTCGCTGCACAAAATTAATCAATCCGGTGATGTATGGACTTGAGACTGTAACACTGCTCACACAGGACCAGAACACGGACGGAGATGCATGAACCATCAATTGCACGAGCTTCTTAACCTTATAGAAGCTTGGCTAGAGTCAATAGACAGCGATGGGTCGGATATATCGTAAAAATATTGGACGATAAACTTTTCTCAAATAACCAGAGGTGTCGCGTGGCTCATATCGTTACATGTGCACTGTCATTTATTTAGGTTCTTTTTCCTTGAATAAGAGAAGAAAATCAAACCAAAGTGTTTCAAGCTTTGAATTGAAGAATCTCACTAGCATGTTTACTTGTATTTTTATTGTTTATTATTATATTTCGATAATTGCATATGTTTGGATATAAGTAACTGTGCAGTGCACATGTTGCACAGGTGAACCCCACGTCACTGCAAACAACCCTCTCTGGCATCAGGAGCGAAGGAGCATCGCGTGCACGATGCTGAATGGAGATGAATCCTTGATGCAGCAAGAGCCACCCTGGCTCTAATCTAAACATATAGAAATGCAGTTTTTTCGGTCCTTATTAACTTGGAAACTACTGAGCCGTTCGGCATGTAAAATTTGTGGCATTTCCCCTCCTGGAAGGCATATACTAGGGGCACCAAAATTCACAGGAATGATTAAAAAGCTATAATCTATTTAGGCCAATTGTTTCAGCTTTGGGGAACCTTTTTTTGTAGACCAGTGTAATCAAACCATCCATAACTCAACTTGAATCAGGATAGCCTAGACTAAAATAGTTTAACAATTGACTATTTTACTAGCATGCCACCATTTGGCACAAATAGCTGAGACATGATTTATTTGAAACAAAAACATGGAACACTGATGTTTTTCTTAGAGTCACTTGTAATAGGGAACGAACTTTTCATGTAATATCCCAGTTTTGGACACTACACATATTTATCCAAGGTTGTCTCCGAAAAATCTAACGATGAAAATGTACCAAATAAATAGCTCAATAGACGCCATGTTGCCAAACATGTCGGCTACATGATTGCTGACAAACGAAGCCCCTCTAAATCAAACACGTTGTTATTGTTTACCTATTGATGTCGCCAACAGTCCTTCAAAGCCGCTTACACTCTATTATAGCGCACTATGAATTGCTACTAACAAGCTTAGGTAAAATGGAAATAAAATGCAATAACTGTGCGCACGTTGACCGATTCTGACTGCTACATGCGGGGGTGGGAAAGAAAAAAAAGAAGTGCCACACCACCTACACGTAACACGGCTGCATCATGGTAAACGCACTGCTTAGTCTAAGCTGTAGAACGGGGCTTCCAACCGCATTTTGAACTACTGACCTTCAACGTCGGCGTTCAGCTGAAACTGTTGTTGGGGGAAAAAACCTCAGACGATGGACGGCCGTCCATCACACGCCAACGGCGAGGAAGCTTGAGAACAATGACGACAGCCAGTGGAAAGCGGCCACAGGACCGAACCCGGTAGAGGATTAACGGTTGCGGAATCTCTACTACAGTAGGTGCAGCTTTAGAAAAATGTCTCTCATTACTGCCGTCGGACCTTTCCGTTGTTATACTGTTTCTATCTGCTCAATCGGTAAATTGTCTTCGCATTAAATGAAATGTTTTATATGGAAATTAGATAGTAAACATAACATCTTTAAATATATAATTACCAGACAACCCCGCTAGATTTTTGGCCAAGGCAGTAATAGGTATTACCTGAAAAAAAAAAGAATTATATAAAACATCGTATACAGGCTCTTATGTTTAAGTTCAGCTACACAAAAAGAATTTCTAACATCACTTTGAGCGTTGCACATCCCAAAGTTGTGCAAAATGGGAGATGTTTTATTAAACTATCTGGAAGTCTAAACTAAATAATACAACATGAAAATACTCTGGTGAGAGTGGATTAGTTTTTACAACTTTTTCTACACTGCGCCTTCCCATTGACTACAAATTGGGTACAACCCATGGTGCGACAGTCACCCTCTAATTTCAATTATGAATGGATCTCATCGAGGCAGTCACTTGATGTCGGATAAATTCGGATCAAATTTCTGTTTCGGATGTTTGCCCTTGAAGTCCGAACGAAACGTCAAGCCAGTAAAAAAAATAAACTGAATGAAACCTGTTTGCGAAATGACATCAGAGAAGTGAAGGCACTCACTTCCAGGCTAGGTACAGCAAGGTTTCGAATGCCTATACCGAGCATCAAGTTATACTCTCGGAACTGACACCCAATCCGTTTGACTCGAAAGCAGATTAATTTCAGCGCTCAAACAGTCAGACATTATCGCGCCAGAATTCACAACTCCAATCTCGGAGGTGATTCATAGTCCGTATAGCGCTCGGAAAGTAGAACTCGTTTGATCAGTGCCTGTCGAGGGATTAGTGGAAAAATCAACGATTGATTGACAGCTTCCCATTTTTTTCCGTTTGTACAATTCTGTCAAACGCTCTGAGTGATCCGATTCCACTCGGGAGCGTTGACACCAAATTGATACTGGAACATGGTGCTTCAATTCGCAACGCTCCAATTCTATGGATGGAGATTCAAAACGTGTTTCTTTTTTCCTTTTTATATTTGTAAATAAATACTTAAGACATGTTGCGTAAGTCAAGTCGTAAAACCTCAAAACCAATTCGTTTTTACTGAAAGCGAAATGTTTTGATTTCGTAATTTGTACCACCAAATGGTTTGACAGCAAAATTCAATCACGAAAGGCATTTCACTACACAGCTCACAGCCATTCCGAGAACACAGCTGCGAGCCGCTATCAGCTGCTCCCACGCATAAACATTTATATGATTACAACAACAAATTTCAAACAAATTATCAGCGCCGATTAGCCCTAACTGCCTACAGATTATGGAACGCGGACGGCCCCGAACCGGTTCCACTACTTTACCAATCCCTGTCCTTTCATTAATCTTGTCGTGATTCGAGATCAAACCACGCTGGCTGCCTGTCCGGGTGGAGATTGCCCCAGCACTATTTGTTTCTCCCATTGTCAAATCTGTACGGAAAACAGCATCGACCGCTGCTTGTGCGAAGAGACCTTCGGTTTTGCGGTCCGCCAAACAGCATCTAGCTTTTATGTAAACCTGTTCGGCAGGAAAACAGGCCAATAGAAAGCTCTCGAGATGGCCACACGTTGCGATTTTCTGACACTTCGATAAATAGTTTCATTGTCGACGTTGCGAAAACTACGGCTTGTGAGAGTTACATTCGGATGACCACGCGTGCTTCGGCTTGATAACTGCAACCCGTAGAGGAGGAGTGCCAATGAGAAGCAAGATAGATGCAGCTGGTGAAAGTTTTCTGTTTGTTTTTGAGTCATTTACAGCTGAAGAATTCAGTAGATTCATTAAGGTACTACTTATTAGCTTCGGGACCAAAAGAAAAATGTCACATCATTGGATAGTCAGGCTACAGTTACAATAAATAAACCAAACAGAACAAGAGTCGAGTGTCACGATTTGGGTTTCACTAAAGCTTAGACGGATTATTAATGAAAGACAAATTTTGCTTTCTGTAGACCGTCTAGTTAACAGTGTTGAAAGTGTAGATGTGTTGACAGTATCAAGAGATCGCAATGTGGCAACGCTTTGACAATCCGTGAATTGAGTCATCCATCTATACTTGCGCCATAAGCATGATGTGGTGATTTCATAGCTAACTGCACGCAAAATCTCGAACCCAAATCAATCATGGTGTTTTTAATCTGATTTTCGCACACAAATTGTGCGTAGAGTATGACACAACAGATTTGACAGCTCTCGAAACTTTTTACGTCCATATAGAGTGTCACCGTAAATGTGATACACATGTATTTTTGCTCTAATCAGCTGTGTTTGTTTAGGACCATCAAACGAATCGAGGAAACTAGCACGATGGTAAAAACCGGTGCAATATCCCACAGAGGGAAGTTGCCACTGCTATTTATTGACAGGAGAGTGCAAATAATAAAGAGTACTATCTACAACACGTCATTAATGACCATTTGCTGCCTTGTACCAAGAAATTTTGTGGAGAAAAAATTTTCTGCTTTCAACAAGATTCAGCGCCAGCGCATAAGGCATTGGTTATTCAGGAGTGGTGCAATGAAAATTTATCGTGTGTGGTTGTTTATAAAAACCCAAATTTATCCACCTAGCGGTCAGGCCCAGCCTTTCTCATTCAAAGTTATTATTTGTTAAAATTTACATGAACACTTCAATCCAATAAAGGTATATTAACTTTTTGGGTTCCAAAATTTCATTGTTGTTTCTTGAGTAATATTTGAAGAATCAAATATGAAATTTTACAGAATGTTAGTGCTAAAGAAATAGCGAAATAAAAAAACGGACTCTTAATTTCGAACACTTTTATCACGAGCAATATCTCTCAGATGGTCTCGAGGTACGATGCTGGCCTAACAAGCCAGTCGTCGTAGATTCGAGTCTCGGCTCGGAAGAGACAGTTAGTGTCAGCAGGATCGTAGCGCTAGCCCCGCAATTGGCCTGTACACTAAACAGTCGGCTGCGAAGTCTGTGTATTTTCAGCTCTAATTGCTTTGAATAGATGGTGAATATGAAGGTGTGAGGACCAAGTGGCGTTATACGTGTGTACCCAGAAATAATCACCAGCGTGAAAGTATGTGAATTGACCACTTCTCCGGGCTGAAACTTATTTTAATTTGACTGTAACCGCAATAGTAAAAAATACATGTTTTAAAAACCCTGATGATGTACCAAACTAGAATTGAAACGTTGGCGTAAAAGTTTAAAAAAGTATGCTAAATTTCTACTGAACTCAAAGTTTTTTTGATATTCATCACACAACTGGTGAATCAGTCAATCACAAATATGAGATCCACCTTGAAAACATTAGAAACATTTATTGTTAACAACGACCTCGCCCGTAGTCCTACGGCCTGGAACGATTTCTCCGGCTAAGGGCGAAGCTCCTCCGGCTCAGTATAACTTAATCCGGCCTGAAAAGCGCCTAAATCCAATCGTAAACGAAAAAGAGAAGTCAATCTGTTCGATTTGTTCTATAATCATACAATTAAATTTCCCGAAGTAGCCTTCAAGGAACTAGCTTCTCTTCGATCCCGCGCAACAAGCTACAGGTTACCTACCGGAGTCACAGCCTGCAGCGATGCAAGCCTGCAGGGAAGCAGGAAAATGTGATAATTGACACAGCATTAATTATATCATTTTCGAATTGTTGCGCTCGGCCATGGCAATCGGCTCGCTTATTTACGACGACGATTCCTCGACGCTCGGTATGTATGCTGCGCGCACGGGCAGCGTCGCACTAGCGGACCGGCGGCACCTCACGAGCAGCAGATAATTTGCTCCAGAGTGGTGGCTGCATGACATTCTCCAGCCAAACGGAAAGCCTGTCAAGCACGGATGGCGCATGAGCACTTTATAGTCACCAACGGTCTATAAACTTGATCAGCGTCTGAGTGCCTAGGCATAGTGGGCTAACATGGGGCCACTAACGAGCCATAATTTGTGACTATGAAGGAATGCAGCGATTATCTTTTCGGGGAACCTTACGCTGATAAATCGCTTTCGAAACCTAAAAGCATCTCAGATTCAGTTGAGTCAGGTGTAAGTATCCTGTTATTGTTTTCAATATTCAGCACTAGCTTGTTTAAAACGCATCGTTAGTAGTAATCCGCACTTCGCACAGTGTTTTCTCACCTTTTTCCTATGACTAAGATGAAGCTGGGATACGACTTTCTACTGTCTATTCGGCACAGCAAGAGGCATACATTATAACTATTAAAGAGGACCCATTTCGGTCGATGTTGTCGACCGCTGCGTGTGGGTTGAACACGCTAGGAACACAGTGCCCACCTTTCTGGTTGTCGTGTAGAAAAAAATGCGCTGACAGCTTTGTAGCAATTTCTACTGGTGAATAATGTACACACGTCTACGAGGAGTGAAGTGCGGTCGTGAGTAACAACTTCTGACTATTAATAGATAAATTAACGGAACTATGCATGACTGTATCAAAATGTTCTGTTCGATCTCAACCAGACCAGACTAGCAAACCCTGTCCATTTCTGAGCAACAATTTATTTAACTGCCACAGCTATTAGATAAAGACTTCGCCACATTCGAGTGGTTCACTTCCTGCAATTTTCGTGCAGCAACTCTCACGGTGCAAATAGTTTGACCCACGCTCGGTTATCAAAATAAATTTGTACATTTTTGCGACAACTACAAGTTTTTTTTGCTGTCTGCTCAACAATCTAATCGTCAACGAAGTAACCCAAAAAGAAATAAAATATTTGTGTTTTCTACTGCTCATGATGCCACCCCAAACAATCCACCAGACCGAGAAGAGAAATATTAAACACCATTCCTGGATGACATTTTACAATCCGTTACCTGGAGTTGTGCTTCACATTGGTCAGCAGTGACTATCCCTGGCCTAGAGCAGCAACGGACCCTGATTCACGAACCCCACCCGACGCGCGGAGGAAGTGGGTCACCACAAGCAGTGCCTGTTTTGCCTGTTGCTTTTTCTAATCTTTGTCGTAATAAATTATCTCCCCTAAGCGGGGAAACTTACTGCCACTGAACGTAGACCCTATGCAGAAGACGACAAAGAGGGAGCGGTAGTGATATTTGATAGTAATAAAAATGGCCCGTTGTAGTTGTGCACTCATTTTTTTCCAAATCGAATTTAGAAACGACTACTGCTCTTGTTGCCTTTGGCATTAACAGCGATGCGGATGACAGAAATGATGACGGAGGAATATTTAAACTGGAAGTCCGGTCTACAACCAGCTGTAGCCTGTGTTACCTATGATTACGTCTAGTTTACGTCTAGTGCATTCAGAATCGCACGAATGATTAACGTGGGAAAACATCGCCACAATCCACAATGCGTTCATGATTTCAGCTTCGTTGAATTGGCAATGCGTTAAATTAAGCGATAAATTTTCGGATTGTCCAATTGAGAAGCGTTAGTACCATTATACCGCGGCAAACTATTAATCATATTTGCCTAATTTATCGGTTCTTATCGCCCAAATGGCGAAGTTAACCCCCAACATTTTATACCATTAAACCCATATTTTATTTAGTTTCGGAAACTAGAAGGCATGGTATGATGTTTAAGAATAATTTTCCTCGTGCAAACGGTAGGGTGGCAGCGAAAATGGTCATGTCACCGACCATGTACATTTTGTTTATTGACCTGAAAAAATTAGCTGTGCAAAATTTCAGCTCAAGCGGACATCATTTAGAGGTGCCTCAAAGTGTTCAAAATTTTTATGATTTGACCCTGAAAAATGGGCATCCCCAATAAAAAATCTGATTCAAGATGCCTGATAAACAGTAAAATGATCCACTAAACCACATGTGAATCATTTTAATGTTCAATAGGCATCTTAAACATAATTTTCTATTAGGAATGTTAATTTGTGAGGGTCAAACACTAAAACTTTAAGCGCTTTGAGGCACCTAACCCACCTAAATCAAGTATTATTAAGCTGAAATTTTGCACAGGTCACAGGTCATAAACAATATGCACATATTCTATTCTTTAAATTCGATTTATTGCCACCCTAGTGCACGAAGTCCAGATTGTCTGTCTAACCTATTTATATTCTAGATGTTCTGAGCCGATTGACATAAAAGCCAACCAAATTCGCTATTGTCTCTGTTATAAATATTCAAGACCTACCGTTTTTTCGTGACGCCAATATTCAATTAGCATCCATCATACAACGTTAGATATGGTCATATACTATAAAATCTCATCGGTGCAAGATTTGTATTTTATCATTTTATTGTATATTTGTTTACCAACTAGCGTATTGAAGAATTTTCTGAAATTTGATACCTGAGTGAAACGCTGAGTCACAACATAAAAATTAATTTTTACACATTTTGACACATACTCTGAAAATCCGGAGCATTTCCGGTGTCCGTTGGTCCCGCAAAATTCCCTAGAAAGTTTTGAAAACTAGACAGTTTTCCAGTTAAATGAAACCGGATTCATCAAATTGATTCATTTTCAAATCCAGAAAATGTACAAATGAAGAAATGCCATTCGTGATACAGATGTGCAAATGACATCTGGAGAAAACAAAGTGTCATAATATGCCTCAGTGTCTCCGTCAATTGAGACTGTCATCAGTTTCATTTGAAATGACCTGATAAACACCAGACGAGAAAGACATCCGTGAGCGAATCTGTTTGACAGCGAAAATGTTCATTGTGATTCGATGCCTGTAGCCGAAAGGAATCAAATGAAGATGAAACTGTTCGAATCGAAATTACTGTGCGAAATATTCAGTTTCATTGTTATGTTTCGAAGCTTCCATACCTCATACAAACAGAGGGAGAGGGCATTAGGAAAATCGGATTGACGTGTGACTTAGAAGGAAGGCGGGGAAGGGTGTTTAAAATTGTGTTACGCCACTTAAAATATGTTTAAAAATAAATAAAATGATTTTGAAAGCTGTATAGTTTATATTCTTTTTGTAACTTATTTACTTAACACTTCAGCGCGTAAGAGATTTTTATCAACACCAACACTAGTTTCAAAATGATGAGTAGCTACGGAAAAATGTGCCAAAAGATAAGAGAGTGTTTCTCTGTAACAGTAGTAGTACAGTGCTTTTTCGATTTCATTACGGCCGAAACAAATTTCACCGTGAATTTGACGAAATGATGAAAATTCTTTTTTTTTGTTGGCCATATTTTCAAATAATAATATTTTGAGTAAATAATGCACTTTCATAGTTCAACGAAATATAATTTCATGGTTCAAATGGATAAACAAAAAAAAACAGTTGAAGGGGTTGTTTATAAGACACGACCGCAGAGTTAACGTAGAATACGACAGCCTGTCTATGTCAATGTATTTCAACATGGCAAATTTTTTATTTAGCTTTGTATTACAGCTGTTATTTCAGTTATCACTGATTTACAGTGATTAAAAAATTCTAAAATCTAAATTCTAAATGAGGTGATTTATTAGCAATTATATATGAAATTTCCAATCGCTATATAGCAAACCACGCACTCTAGCCACACGCTATATAGAAAGCCACACACGCTAGCCACACGCTATATAGCAAGCCACACACGCTATAAAGCAGGCCACGCACGCTATATAGCAAGCCACGCACTCTAGCCATATATATAGAATATATATGAAATATATATAGAAAGCCACACACGCTATATAGCAAGCCACACACTTTATATCGGTAGGGACACACGATACAGATATTCACACACGTTATGTTCACACACCCTATATATACAAACGCTTGATGATGGTGGCTTCTCAAACCACCTGACGGTGCGAGTCTCTTTCAGTTTCGGGTTGTATTCACCCAACGATATCTGAATTGGATTACCGCTGGTGGGGTCCAACTCAGATCGAAGTGAAGCCGAACTGCAAGAGGTAAGAACTGCAGCTTACCACTACCACCGCCGCTGTTGCCCGCTGCTGATCCACTTCGCCTACTGCCATCGGTGTTGATGTCCGCTGCTGCTGCCTGCTGGTAGTAAAGTGATTTGCTTGAGGAGAAACAGTCTCTTATATAGCCCAAAGAGTGCATTCCCGGCTAACTAGGTACTCCTATCTGTCGTCCTTTTTAGGGAAAGGCAGCAAGCGACCAATCATAAGTTGACATTTGCGTTTCGACAATGTCCAACAATTTTCAATATTACAATAGTTTGAACAATCACATTACAATTTTCTGCATTTGGACGGGTGCTTAAATGATTTTCCAATCGATTGCTGCAAAAATGACAGGTTGGAAACTGACTGAGTTTAAAACGTTTAAAATTGGACAATTATTGTGACGCTCTCGATGTTTTCGGTTTTGAAATTGGATCCCTGTATTGAAATTGGGTCCCTGTAATTGTTGCCGTAAGACGTATTCTACGTCAAAAAACTTAGTTTATAATAAATTTTTCCCATAGCATTTTTACGAACTTTCTCAAGGTAATTAATACCTGCAATATTAATTTCATTTTATTTTGCCCATTCTAGCATAGCTTAGAGAGACTGATGCTTGTTCATGTGAAACTGTGAAATTACTAGAATTCATTATTTTCAAGTCGACGTTCTATGATTGTCAAACTGCTCGACCATTTGGGATTTGAATAGATCTTCTTTTTTAACTGCTCGAATTCTACATAATTTTTGCTTCAAAGTCAATGAAATACGCTTAAATTATTCATATTTCACAAAAATAGGCCACAAAAAAATTATAACAGATGTGACACTTGGTTACCCTATTCAGAAAAATGAGCAAATAAATTGATTTCAGAAAAATAACCACATGCAATTAGGACACAAGGCACTTTCTACAACTGAAACTTTATTTTTTATAATTTAGAATAGTTTTGAAGAAGCGTGATAAAAACGAAATAGAAAGCGTGAGCAAACTGATCGTGAATTTGGTGAGTGGTGATGTGATGAGTAGCTGTATAACCGAGTTTAATTACAAAAGTTCAATCGTTAAACAACAAACAGTCTGAATTTTACTCCTTACGCTCATTCTTTCTATAGCCTTTTATAACAGCCGTCACGCGACATTCGCCATAGACAAATAAAAAAGACAGGACAATGCCTCCGGTGGTTTTGGGCTGTTACCGATAGGCGCTGTTTGTGTAGTGCTAACCTAACAGGAACGTCCATATTAAAAACAGTTTCTTCTTTATTTTACATTCGCTATTCCGAAGATATCGTCCCGAAAATGAAGAATCGACACACGAAGTACATTACTCTGTTGCCAATACGTTCTCAATGTGATTACCTGACAGCTAGCACGGGTAGCTATCGCAAACACATAGCAATAAAAAAAGTATTCTGAGATCACAGTAAAAAGGCTGTACTTTTAGAATGCCTGGGTACGAGAGCATTTACTCTCCGATTACAGGTTTCGGTTATTGAAAATAGTATGTCATATCTCCAAAAATATCAAAGTACATGAAAAAACACTATGAATGACGGCAAATTTTTGTTCGGAACGCCGCACAGTGTGTCCGAATCGAGAAACGGACGGCAAACCTTATTTTTCAAGTCCTATGTTCTCCATTATCTTCTAGAAAGTTGCTTCGTTTACTGCTGTCCTTCATAATGGGGAGGGGGGGGGGGGGGGGTAATATTTGTACTGATTTATTTATGTACTAATATCTATTTAGAATTAATATTGTGTATTCTGCCACAAATGGTGACATTTCAACACAATTAAATATATATATATATATATATATATATATATATATATATATATATATATATATATATATATATATATATATATATATATATATATATATATATATATATATATATATATATATATATATATATATATATATAAATATATATATATATATATATATATATATATATATATATATATATATATATATATATATATATATATTTGTACGCTATTTTATATTATTGAATGTGATTAGCTTTCGCAGTTAAGTTAATATAATTGTAGGAAAATTATTAAACGTACTTGTCAAGGAAAAAAAAAGGAAAGGAATGAAACAAAACTTAAAATAAACTTAAAACTATTTTACTGACTATAAAGTGAGCTAATCGTTGCAATTGAGGATTGCAACAATTTTTGTCGGAATTTGTAACTACGAATGTTTTACTATCTATTTCTGTGTTCTGATGCATACTTTCGATCGACAATGAGTTTCATTGCAGCTGATGTGTGTAAATCGGTTAAGAAGAAAAAATAGTACTTGCATAGCAAAAGACACAATTATGGGTCACTTTTGGCCTTCAAGATCATTTAGTTTATAAAACCATAAAAATCCACACAAAAGTTATTTTATTGTTGTAAAAGCTTGATAGTAAGTTATTTTATTAGGTCGTGATGTATTTTCATGCAAAAGTAATAAAAATAGCCACAATATGGACTGACCCACAATTGTGCACCGCAAAACGTAACATCACTACAATTATGGATCACTTCACTTATTGCACCGAGCAGAATTATTGTTTTTAGTAACATTTCCAACATTTAATCATTTCAATCGTATGAATAGAGTTACAATTGAGTTATAAAAAATACCACTGCCAATGAAAATTGTTCAGTTTCGTGAGAATAGACGTATTTGCGTAAAAGTGACCCATTATTGTGGAGGCACTGTATTTTAAATTTTGTTTCATTGAAAAATTGTAATTGCTTCCACAGTTAAGTGAATGTAACTGTAAGAAATGGTAAACCTACTTGCCAAGAAAAAGAAATATTTAAAATAGACTACGTGACGTATAAAATGGAAGCCAACGCCGTTCCAACTGCTGCTTGTGGTGCTGCATACTTCCCCAAGTAACACATGCAACATCTTTTACGAAAAAAAATGAAAGGAAAAAGTTATAAATAAGTCATAAATAAGTTACAGGGAAAACATTGGGTTTTAATTCACTCGCATTGATGTTTTAAATCGGAATGACGTTTTAAATCGAAATAACAAGTTGAAGTTGTAAATACATTACGAATTGCTGTAAAAACTGATTTATAACATGTTTATAACTAGTTTTTTTTCTTGAGAATGCAAGAGAGACAACAGTGGTGAATATGTGTTTGACAGCAAAACGTATAGTGGAGACAAAATTGAAAAATGGCCGCAAAAGTTGTAGTTCAGTTTTAAATCAGTTGTAAATGTGATTTGATGGTGTGAACTATTTCTTCTTCATCAAATACAGTGCAGATCAAAAATTTATTTATTTATTTATTTATTTATGATTTGTTTCAACTCTCTTTTGCTAAACGATCTTCGGTTTTATTATTATTATTTTGATCATCGTTAATAAGCTCAGATCAAAAAACAGAAATATTCAACTGTTTTACTTAAATTCGAAAATATATTATTTAATGCGTGGTTTAGTTAGGAGAATTTTTATATTATTATCTCTACTACAATAATCAAGATGGTGACGGCGATTTTTTTTATAGATTGTAGTAGCTTTATATAGCCTTGCTTAATTGGTTTCACGATTCCATCTCCAAATTGTGGCAGAAATTACTCCTCGCTTGGTTTGCTAAAAGAGTAAGAAAGTTCAAATAATTAGTACATAGTGCATGACATCTTAGTTCACCTTGATGTTTCAATGTACATTTTTTCAATTATTTTGCGATATTTTTACCGAAATAAACTTCATAGATAGTGGTCATATAACGGACAAAATCTTTGGGCAATCGGTGTACCCATTTAACGAATGCTTAGAATCAACATGGCTGCCTCGTTAGCGCAAGCGGCGTGCTAAAATAATATTCAACACCATTTTTTTGTGCTATAGGCTCGTTTCATAATATAATCCTATCGAAAATATATACCTGAGGCTCATTCCTCTAGAGTTCATCTGTTACTGTTTTCTTTATTTCAATTTAAAAAAAATAATGTTGATTACTATCATATTGTGGTATTTTTGAAGCGCGTAAATTTTAACGAAGTACAAGGCAAATATTCACGACAAATCTGAAATCGCACGTAGATTTATTGTATTTAATCACTATACCAACACCCTATTCTATCAATGAATTGTCTTGATAATTTCTCAAATGAAGAGCCATGATTATTTTCGTGGGCCATCTGTTTTGTATGTATTAGAAACAATCATCAGCGAGTGAAATTTTAGCTCATTTGTGCAATTTGTTTATGACCTATTAATAACAGGCCACCATTTGTTGGTACTGGAAATGTAAGAGTGGTGGTTATAGTCGTTATAAAGTTGTTTTATATAAGTCGTGTGAACAATTCATTTGAAGTTGAATATATGTTTTATGTTGGCTCCGCCCCTTGCGCTTTTTGAGTTGTTAACAAGTTGTATATAAGTTTATACGTTATTGTTATAGTGACGAGATTTGTTATATATCAATTACCTAAACTTATTAAAGACTAACCGTGTTACTTGGGTCATCACCCCATGCATAAAATAAACCTTTGGTTGTGCAAAAAAATTGTCTCAGAATCTTGTAGGAAAATTATACACTTCTTTGATTTTTTTTTAAAGAAACCTGAATTATGAGAAAACTTGTGGTAATATGTCCAGATTGAAGAATAAAAAATAACTCTTTTTATTTGAGGTTACTCTTCAAACCATTAGCACATTTTCAAGAATAATTGTATTTCAATGAAGGTAAATAAGTTGAGCAACTATTTCAAATCAAAATTGAAATTTCTCGAAAACTTAAGCAGATAAAGAGTTGCTGTCAACGAACGAACTGTAAAGCAGTTTGAAACGTTTGAATGAAACCAGTAGAATTGATCTAAATGGTATACATTTAAAGTTAGAGCCACTTTAGGGAAGGGTTTTCAATGAACTTAGAAGTTAAATAACTCTGAGTAGATTAACGTCAGGGTATATGCGTGGAAATTTTTTTTTCATCTAATGTGGCCCTCTATCACTCTCTGAATTATTCCCAACAAGGAATCATTCACCCTGTATATTAAATCTAAACTTTCTTTTCAAATTTATTTTTTGGTTAAATTTGGTATTATTCCAAAACATTTGATAAAAAGTGCTGGAAGGAGGAATTTAAAACAACTCTTAATTTTTTTGAAGTTAAGCTTTACACAATTTTGCAAAGCAATATTTTTTAGAACAATCAAATTCCAACGATGCAATGAAATTCTAATATTAATTTAAACCTGAAAGCTCCTGGCGACTTGGTTATTACCCAAATTTATTCGATAAATTAATGGGACGATTAGTCGAGACTTTTGCTTTGTCCGTTTACAGCAATCCAAACACTTCATATCAATCAAACAACAGAAAGGGATAACAATCCGAACGAATGTTCGATGTACCAAGCAAAATATCAACAAATTTCGTTGCAATAAGTTGACAGGATCCGGTTGAACAGCGCCGTGTACGTGACGATCAACCGTGATTGGGCAAAAATTTCGCAAATAACATGTTTGCCGGTAAAGTTCGAGATTCTGTTGATTTACCGCGAACCGAGTGACCCCGATTTTCGCAAAAAGTCCCATGTTTACTTCCAACGGATCTTTGGTCTGCGGTACCACCGGCGCGCACTTGTTTGCCCCGAACGACACAAATGCAAACAATTTGAAACCGCTAAAATAAATTCTAAACATCCTACCACCAACATAAATAGAGAATATGCAAATGAACCGAACCAACACGCAGCGTCAAGCGGCTTCAAGTTTTCACCTCTTCGACAGCCGCGTGCTCGAATCGAAGCTGCAACTGATGTATGTAGGTTTGCCTGCACTACACACCTGGCAAGTTGTCGCGAAGCAGAAAAAAAAGTTTAAGTGCCCGCGCGTTGGTCGAAAAAAGTGGTTCCCTCTTGTCACCCTGTTATTATCGACATCCATGCGCAATGCTCGAAATTACAGAGAAAAAAACATTACGCTGAGAACAGCCGGTTGGGTTCTGATGGGATCGCATTTCGTATGCAATTCTGTCTCGGAAATGGACGTTTGTTGAATGATAAATTTCTACTGTTTTCTCGTTTAAAACGTATTACTACTGACTCATTAGTCATCGTTCACATCGAGCTGCTCAAAAATCTTCACACCAACCGTATTTTCTTATTCTGACGTTTTTTGTACCTTTTATAAACTCGATTTAGAATACGATATGCTGGCTCACAGCGGTTTCACACGGCACGGCAGAAAAGCATGCTTTCTTCGAGATCCAATCGCAATACCTTCCAGCTTTCGTACCCTTTAATAAGCAAATTTGCATACATGGTTGCACGGATTTGCTGACGAGGCTCAAGCGCGGTTTGCTAGAGCCATTTGCACCGAGGTCGGTTTCCCTTGTACCCTGTGACTATCGTACCTTGCCTAGACAATAATAATAACACGGTAGTGATGGCGAAAGACCAAACCATTTATCACCACCAGCTGGTGTCGGAAAGCAAGCGAAAACAACCACTTTCCTCAGTACTTGACCGGGTAGTTCACCCAATGTGTGGGGCTAGAGCGAACTAACTACTGCTCTGTATCTGCTACTTTTTAAAGGAAGAAATCCAAACTTTGCATAGCACCGCAGCAGTTCCGGGCAACACTAATCAACTGGTGTGAACAGTTGCTGTGTTGAAAAGTTGAGGAGCTCCGTACTAACCCGACATAAGAATTGGTAACACCTCATCACAGAAATAGGTGAAATTTTGAAAGTTAATTGAAATTGAAATTTGAAAATTGCTGGTTATTTTCACGCGCTGCGTATCACCGGCGTGAAAAGTGATTCTAGTATGCACTGTGTACATAGGCTTTATTTCTGATACACTGTTGGACATAAGCCCTTGAACTAACTTAAACTTTTAATATTGGATATGGAGCTTCTGAAGTAAATATATTAGGTTTTTTTTGCAATAATAATCGAAAAAAACTTTTAAAATTATTCTTCAACCAAAAAATATAATGTCATTTTGAGTACATTTTGTACTCAGGCCCTTTGCTTATGATTGGCTAGCTTTCAGATTACGATAATGTTGAAGCTATTCCTGACCAATATGAATGAAACTAATAGCAGAGCGTTGTGTCAAGTTTTTTTAGCTCTATTTGCCCATAGATATTTTCTAAAAAATATTTGTTTAACTGTTTTGCTGGAAGGTGGCGCATTCAATAAACCTCATACGGGGAAATCAACTATGCGAAGAAAACGTACAATCTTATAAACATAATATTGGCATGTTATGACACACTTATGAGTTACGTATATATTCAAGACTCCTATGATTTTCGAAATCTCAAAGAGCGCAATGAAAATGGAACGAAATACATAGGTAAAAGCGGAAATGCTCCTACCAAGCCACTTAAAAAACCATCCTTGGGCTAATTTTGCGGAATTTCCCAGCAGCAACTGCTTCACAATGGCTGGTTGTATAGAAGCAAATTGTTTGCTAACTCGCACGGGCAAAAGCAGCCCAAACTTCACAATGACTTGCACTTCAGATTCGCCCGTTCGGCTGTTCGCTTATCAGTATCCTACATGCGCCAAAAGACTGTTTGTACTCGGCCACCGACCGTTTAGATCGTTCGGATCCGCACCGATGTTGATAGGCTCACAACTCGTTCAAAAACCTTCTCTGCAAACAAAAGCTCGCTCGAAAGCTCTTAGCTTAGTTGCTAGTAGCGTTAAGTCAACAATGGGTTCACTCGAAAGTCTACAAAATACGAGTTGCCCACTGGCAGTTTGTTTTTATTATTAATGCGCTTTCATTACCCTCCTCCGGGGTCGTTCGGTTCTGCCGGCCGGCCGCAGCGGTATGAACAATCCAATTTCAACTATTACACTTCGATTCGCGCAGATCTTAACACACACCCCGGTGCCTCTTTTCCTTGCTGTACAAATCTCCGCTGTGATCTCACGCGAACAAATCCTCTATTTTTCTCCATAACGGTCCTTGTTACCCTTCTGTTACCAACTCGGCACACAGCATCATTATCACAAGTATCCATTGTGTGTTCAGCTGATTAGTTCGAATCTTATAATAATATTGTCTTTCGTGTGGTTCCCTTGGCCTAAGGCCATACGCGAGCGGCTGACCGACGGTTGTTGGTTGTTCTCAGCTGGCGCAGAATGGTAGAGCTACATAGCGAGGTCCAAGACAGCCCAATCGACAGAGTTTCTTTAGTTGCTGCTGCTGATGTTGATGATAATGCTCCACGTAGTTTAATTGTTTCGCAAGACAAGCTTATTAAGTTCCGTTTGATTCCTGTAATAGCTGGTTATCAGCGCTTGGCCACTTTGTGCTTCCACAATTTTGGTGGTGATGAAAGTCTCACGCCTCGATTGTGGCGCGATGATGAAGCTATTTCTAATCGACCGAAACCAGTTATTAAATGGAGTTTCAAGCAGGAACTGAATGCTTAAGAACGTCGACGCTGTACTACTCGTAACATCGCAATGTCTACTTGTTAATTTGGTTCGCTAAATTTTTCAGTTGAACTTCCCGAAGCATGATATGACATTTTCCTTCATTCTCAGTTGGTGTTCAGATACGATGCTGATCGAAGAAACCAGTCCGCAGTCGTCATATATAGTACCTCCACAATTATGAGTCAGCCATAATTATGGGTCATTTCTACGCAAATACGGATATTCTCACGAAACTGAACAATTTTCATTGGCAGTGTTATTTTTATAACTCACTTGTAACCTTATTTATACGATTGAATAGATTCAATGCTGAAAATGTCACTTAAACAATAATTCTGCTCCCAGAATTAAAGTAATGTTACATTTTGCGATGCATATTTTGGCTTTTTTATTACTTTTGCATGATAATACATCACGACTTAATAAAATAGCTTATTATCAAGCTTTCACAACAATGAAATAACTTTTGTGATGGATTTTGATGATTTCATAGACTAAATGATTTTGAATGCCAAAAGTGACCCATAATTGTGTCTTTTGCTATGCAAGTAATATTTTTCTTCTTAACCGATTTACACACATCAGCTGCAGTGAAACTAATTGACGAGCGAAAGTGTACAACAGAACACAGAAATAGATAGTAAAACATTGGTAGTTGATAATTTTTTTCGATTTTATATTCATTTTTGGACATTCAGGCAGTATATTGACTGACTCATAATTGTAGAGGGACTGTATTAAAAGAAGCAGATTTCATAAAAATTAAATTCAACCAATTTTTGTAAACAGTTTTTTGCTTACCTGTCCAAAAAAAACTGTGCATGTTATTGTTCGAGTTTTTAAAAACTAGATCAATAAAAATCAAATGCAGACTTCATGTTTATGTGATTCACTTTTTACACTTCAACTGAAATTTTATCATTCACCACTGATTGTAATTTATTTTTGATTTTTGCTTCCGTACTTAGACAACATTTAATCTCAATCTAATTTCAAACTATTTGCTTTAAATACTCGCGCACGCCACAGCTGCCACTGCTGACAACACTGGCTTACAGTTTGACACACGCAGTTCAACTGAAACTAGAAAAAAGAAAATATCGAGACTCCGCGACGCGCTGTCTCACAAGTAAACAAATTTAAGCCTATTAGGACCTTACCGGATACTGTCCCGCTCTTTATCATCAATCGGTGTAGTGTTGGACGACACCTGCCGATTCTGCAAATCTGAACCAGAGAGTTCAGAGCATTTGCTTTGCTCTTGCGGAGCTCTTGCTTCCTCTAGGTACAACTTCTTAGGAAGTTACCTTTTAACTCCATACCAAGTATGGAGCTTTAATCCCAAGCAGGTCATTAGTTTCATCAACTATGTTGTACCTAATTGGGGTACAGGTTTACAACAAAACAGTTCTACTCCATCAATGAGTACGAGCAATCCCTAACCTGTGCACAGCAATCGGGGCCAGCCACAAAAGACAATCAGTAAGACTGTCGCAGTGGCATTTCAGTACCCAGTGCCCTTCAGGCATACATTTGTAAAAAAGCCTATTAGACGATTCACGATCGCTATGATTCATAATCTGGGAAAATATTCTAATAGTTGCGGGTGTGAAATTGTAAACAACACTTGGAGGGCAAAAACAGTGGTGTGAAAATTAGTAGTTTAGCCAAGTGTTGAAGGTTTTCCGGTAATTTCAAAAAAGGAGTTTAATAATATAAGGTACTCTGGCGCAGAATCAGCAGGTAATATATGTTGGAGGAACATATTCTAAGCAGCTTTAGGAACCGCCTGTGTATTGAGGCAAAATACTCGAAATGTGTTGGGTGAAATTCAAACAGAAGTATATCCATCTGTTCTCTAACTTTTTCTCTGTCAGAACTTGCTTTCAGATTGTAAAACTAAGTTAGCAAACTTTGACAATAACCAATTGAAGTTACCAATCGAGGGACACTATTCCAATCACCCCGAACCTATTTTAAACAGTTTCCATCTGTTTTGCAGGCGTTTTTTTTCCAGCGCCCGAAGTGGCTCCTGAATGGCTGCAATATAGGTCGATTTGTTTCGAATGGTGATTGTTCACCGATTTCTTTGTGATTAACGGTATTTCTTATATTCGTAAGACAGCTAGACAATCAAAGTTTTCGTTTCCATCATTGAAATTGTCGATATTAATCAAAATTCAGGAATTTATCTGATTTTTTCGACTGATTAAAATAGGCACTACTGCTTAAGCTGTTCTCTACCCTAATTGCAAGTAAGTCGAATAATTTGCTATATTATTATGTACACAACTAAGTTCTCGCTATTTTTCAATAGATGGCGCCCGCTAGGGGATATTGACATAACTAAAACGTTATATGAATCAAGCTGAGACATAAACAAACCGCTTTGACACGTTGGTGATTTTTATTTGGTACCATATACTTTTAGCTGTGTGGAAATGTTTGATATTGTGATAAAAAATAATTGTCGTTTGCGGGAAGTGTTGATTGATTGCAATTAGGCGAGAGCCGTCTCAAGTAACACGCGTTGTTATAGAATAGTTGACGTTACCTATTCCATGACATCTCTATCACCAGAAAAGCGCAAAATTTGAAGGCGGCTATAGAACAAGTACCGATACTATATGAAGTATTACATAACTGCATGGAAGCAAGCCAACTTGATAGAATAAAGTGGCAAAATACATCTCGAGTACTAACCTACGGCAATGCGCAAATCTGTTGTTAAGACAACTGTTAAACAGCGCATGCGCAAATGTGGCAGTTTTAATTGATCATAAATTAATGATGAAAAAAAAAATTCAACCTTTAAAAATGAGTTTTTTTTCCGTCTGAATTATGAAATTGTTATCGCGTCGGTTCAACGTTATCTGGACTAAAAATCTAACAAAACTAGAAAACGTTGTTGGATTTACGATAACAAAAGTTGGAGTAAATTGGTTACACTACAAGCGTTTTGTTTATCATCTGATGGCGCATTTTGACCCGCTTCGAATATAGAAATTGTTCAAATAATTCAAATATTAATTTGATCAAGTAGTTTACTACGTAAGGAAAAGCCCTTTACAGGTACGTAGTGTTGTTATTAGATGGTGTAATGTCTTACGAAAAGACGTAGTGAGGATATCGTTATTGTTGAACTCAAGTCATTGAAAACATTTCCAAAACCATTAAACGAGCTTGTTTTCGAAATGCGCTTGTAGTCACGTGGTTCTATGTCGGTTATGCGGTCGTGCCTTGGATACAACCACCTGCTTTTTGCAACAGGTTAAAAAATACACTCAATTGAAGCGATTTCAGCAATCATTCTTTTTCAACTCCATCTAACGCTAAGTATCTTGTATCAGTATGTTAATATCAGTAACTTTTATCCAACACTAATAAAATGACTCTGAAAACAATGTGGCAACCCTAAAGAAGTTTAAAAGAGTTCAAGTATCTTGAATGACAAAAGGTTTAATCACATATACTGGTCTAACCAAAGGTCATTGTCCAGGCCGTTAGCATTTGAAAGTTATGAAAAAAAAACTTCAAGTTGATACATGTCGCTTATGTGACATGGAAAAAGGACTCGGAGGATCTGTTATGCCGATGTCCGGCGATTTTTAGCTAAAGATATAAATTCTTCGATAGAGGGCTACTAGAACCCTCTGAAATCTGGAGAACAAATCCCAGTACGGTTGTGACTTCCATACGAAGTATAATACCGAACTGGACTAATGCTATTGGTTCGCTATAACGACCACTGACGTTATCCTGACTTAGCGAGATTAAAAAAGAAAAATATGTCACAAAATATAAAAAATGATCGGAAAAAAATAAACCATCACTTTACTTCAAAATGATGCTTAGGGGCCATCCACATACCACGTGGACAGATTTTTAACGATTTTGACCCCCCCCCCCTCCCCCTCCGTGGACAACTGCTCATATAAATTCTAAAAAAAATGTATGGACCGTGGACTTTAGCCAACCCCCCCCCCCCCCAACCTGTCCACGTGGTATGTGGATGGCCCCTTAGCTAATTTTCCAATCGGTTGCTGCAAAAATGAAGGAAATCCGTTGGAAACTGACTGAGTTATGAACATTTGAAATTTAACAGTTTTCGTAACGCTCTCGATGTTTTTGATATCTCAGTTTGCACCCCTCAAACCCAGAATGTTGTCGTAAGACGTTACTCTGGGTCAAAACAGCGATAACCTAGTTACGCACCTAATACATAAAGCATTCTTGAAAGCATGTTTGAGAAAATTATTGTACCTACGGAAGGTATTGATTATTACAAATATTTTAGGAGTCAAAACGGTTTGTTTGATCGGCGTGACGTTTTCGGCAAAGTTTTACCTTCCCAACATAGCATTTTGATTAGCTTCTCAAGAATGAGCTGGTTTTCAAAAAATTAAACCAATAGCACAAAATGGAATCTTTTGCCCACCGAAACCTTTGCAATGTTTCAGCCAAATCAAAAATAACAATTAAAAAAAATAATAAAACTGGGACATTTTTTTGGGACTACGCATTTAATGAAACTTTATTAAAATCCATTCCCGTCTGGCATCACCTGGCATTAAAAACTTTAAATTAGGTTTAACAATTATACTGGAAAATTTATCCGATGGAACTATTCGGAATGGTTAGAGAACAGATCGATCGCTAATATGCAATCAGTTTGTGTCAATTGTGCATATAGTTGATGAGTAATAAGAGTTTGAAGTTCATTTTTTGAGGTAAAAACTGATTTCTCTCCGCCGGGATTGGGTTCAGTTATTCTTAATCTTACTTTATTGAGCCTCAGAATGATCGTGTATACTTAATCATAGCCAAGCCTTTTTGTATGTTATAGGAAGCAAACGCCACCTACTGAAACAGTTTACTATATTTTACACAATGATTGCTCACCCCATTTATTTTTTCACATTTTACTACACTTCATCATAACTCTTTGGAATCTGTTATATTTATACCATATGTTTTATCGCACTTGATTGCTTGACCGTTCTATATTATACTTCAATGAACTCCATAAATTTCATTGTAGTTTCAATACACTTAAATACATAATATATTCTTGGTACAGTAAAGTTTTTTCCAAATTACAAAAAAAAAACAAACATTTTTATTTATGCCGGTGCAAGCATGTGAATAGCTATAAAAGTAGAAAACGACGTTTGAAGTTTTCATTGGGTTTTCAATTGCGTAATTTTTCAATTTATAACCCTTCAATTTTGCTCTGCAATTTAATTTCTTCATTAAGGTGGCTTTCGACTTGCCCTGCAATTAAACTTGAGAACCATCTAAAACAGGCGATAGAAGGGTTCCATTTAAACTGACGTTACCCATACAATTTGAATTATGTTTCACGCGTACCGCGTATCGTACCATCCGGAAAACAAAGTTTTGTACATGTCAGCGTTATAATGAACGCATTTTTATTACGATGGATCCTGAGAAAGTTTCGGTAAACAGCTTAGGAGAAAAAACTACTGAAACGTACTAATATATAAAAAGAATCAAATTTTGCGTTCGATTGCGGTAAAAAAGTTATAACATTTCCTAGTACCACTATTTCAGACGAACAGTGGAGTGAACGTGTAACGTATGAAGAATATTTATACAATCGTAATAGGTTTTTTATATCCATCCCACTGCACTCTTCCCATCATCCATGGCACTGTGATGGTCGACGAAACGAGTTCCCAATCGCGAATGTTTCGCGCCAATTTGGCCGTCCTCGCCACACAACGAACGGATTCAAGCCCGAATGGGTGAGCAAACGGTCGATTCGTTGGTTTGCAACTTCTATTCAGCCAGTGAAAGCCAGATGTGAAAGTTTGCCTTTTTGACGCGCTTCTCGACTGATGGAAAGTATCACCGGGGTCAGCCAACGCGGGTCATGCAATTATGATTTCGTCGGTGAAGGAGTTTCTGCTGCACCACGGAAGGATAGTGCAGTACGAGAGCTGAGTTAGCTTTCTAGTCATTGAGAAAAAAGGAATAACGGGGATCGTAATAGATCGAGTTTTTCTTATTTTATAGCGTACACTCAAATAATAATAAGTAATATAACAAGTACCGGTTGCCTTAGAATAACACATTAAAATGAGTTCGGAAAATTATATTTCTCGCGAGCAGAGAAATACCTCACAGTTACAGATAGAGAGCACGAGAAAGAGAGAGATGGTTTGTTACCCGGTTCTGCAGACTGCGGCTGCTGAAAGACGCGGGTTCGTCGCCCACCATCGCACCAGGTCTTTCTAGCGAGTGGGATAAAAAGGGCGTGGGTCGGAATGCTCAACGGCTATCGCCTACAAATTCCGTAGACACTTGTTGCGCTGAATGCTAGATGGGAAAGGTCTGAGTTCGGGCTACATGCATAGCGGCTGCTCTTGGTGGCGAATTAGGTCAAACGGTCAGATTCGCGAAGCCGTCGACTGGTCATAGCTGCGATCACTCGACTGGAAGGGAAATGTTTCGAATCGATATATCAAAATAAGTGAAGTGTTTGTATTACTTTTGCTATGAAATTTCCATGAGAATGCTAGTAGTCATATGAAACCACATTGATTTTTAGTGGTGTGTGACTCTACGAGTCAGACAACGATAATTATGACCCTCTTTAATCGAAGTGCCGGCCTCCGTCTCCTTTCGGTAGTACCTGGTTGCTCCGTCAAAAAAAGTAAAAAGGTAATCATCATCATTCCCGGTTTACTTTCTTGCATAGAACATTAAGCATTAATTTTGATTTAATAAAACCTCCCAGAAACTCGACCCTTCGGGTGCCTCGAAAATCAATTTGAAGGAAAAAAGAAAATCTTCACAGTATAAAACCGACATAATTACACAACAGATGACTGATTGGGCTTCAGCAAACGAGTGAATGCATACATTCGTGCAAGCAAGCGTACCCAGTGAAGAACATCGGACACAGGTGGCATCGCGTTGGATGATTACATAAATGTGAATCCCAACTCTTCGAGGTGGCTATCTTAATGGTCCGATCATAATCTTGCCCGTTTGTTTACAGCGCCCAATTGTGCACTCCAGCCAGGGAAGTGCTCTGAAGGCACCGCCAGTGGCCCACCACAGCACAGTTCAGGGTTCAGTCCTCTGTCGGTGTACTAGAGAAATTTTATTGAGACCTTGCTTGAGGCACCACAGCTAATTATTTTCAGTCAGCCCGTTTTTTTTTTTCAACCTCAATTGTGATAGGTCATGAACATCGTAGATCAAGGCCCTTCGATACGGAAAAAAATCTATCGCGTCTTAAATTGATGATGATGATGATGAAGACTGGTAGAATATTCTTCCCTTTGACTCGAACGATGAGATAATAAATTATAAGTTGTAGACATTGAAATAGAGATGAATGCTGGCTTGCAGCACACAAAAGTAGTGATGTAAGCACAAACCTGGAACAGCTTGTTTATGACATAGTACTCACACTTTTCAAGTAAACTCGATCACACTTTTCAAGTAAACTCGATCAGAAAATATATGAAAATTCGGTCTATATGGAACTTCCACACTATTACAATAAAGCCGAAAACAATAGGTCATATGAATAAAAAAGTTTACTCTGCTTCTCCCATAACATTTACATGGGATGAGTAAGGAAAACGTTTTTATTCATACGGTTTGAGTTGTGTTCAACACTTTTCAACAAAAATGATAAAAATTATGGGCCTATATTTCATAATAAGTTAGGAGATTCGGGGGGTGAAATGAATCGTTCAGTTACTAATAGGGTATGGAATCGCTCGTATGAACAACAATATTATTATTATAGAATAGCCAACCTTCTTTTACTTCTATAGATAGTCACTCAAGCGGGGACCCCACTCTGGAAGGTTGAAAAATAATGAATTAACATGAAGTTTTTTCGGATGTTTTAAGTTAAATGAAGTATTCGGGTATTTTGGCTAATACTTGCATCCACGATATGCAAAGTACATTTTCAAATATATCTTAATAAAAACCACAAGCCCATGATTTTTTTTATATCAAAATTTAAAAATTGATTTTTCGGAAAAATCGAACATTACGGCCAAATTCAATATGGCGACCACCAACCTTGATGTTCGTAAAAGGCCCTATATTTCCCCTTCCTAATTATATGATAATTGTGTAAATCCCTTTAGAATTTCAACAGTTAGAGCAATTTGTGAAAAGTATTATTTTCCAGTTAACGAGCGATAAATCAATTTGCTTACCCGAATAAAATATCTAAAATAATCATTTTAGATTTTGTTGAAGCTTCGTATTTGTTCTAGACTAAAAGACCCATAACTTTTCACTTTTATTTGTACCCTTGCAAACAGGTTATTTTTTATTTCGTTTAAAATCATTGTCGCAAGATGATAAAAAAATAGTTTGGGTTTTCTTAGAAAACCCTTAATTCTTCTAAAAATGTTTTTTTTATATGAAAAATAAAAAAAAAATAAGCTTCATGAACACTATTGGAAATATTGATTATTTTTTTCCATGAAAATTTTTCAAGTCTAGAATGAGAATTCCAACTCGTTCAAAACAAAATATGTTGGTGCAGTTTATCGACATGATTTTTTTAGAAAGAACGCATGAGTCAGAATGGTCTAATTCCTTGTGGAATAGTCACATGTCCTTTACTTGAAAACTAATAAAAAGTTTCAGCAAAATCCGAAATAAACGCTTCAGATAATTTTACACGAAACCGTTCAAATTCAATATTATTGGCTGCCAAAAGTTTTACTGGATGCTTTAAACAAGTCATTCTCTCATTCAATCGTTGCTGCTCAAATCCTTCATATAAGCCATATCATTTTCAGTGCGGAAACCTAATGCCTCCGAGATCAGGTGGATTTTTTAAAGATTGAAGTGTCTATTTTAACAAATAATAAATTCGTTTGATGAACAATTTCAACGCTCGTTTTTTTATTACTTGAATAGTTATTTATACTCAATTCAAATTTATAATTTTCCCCCCCTAGACAGCATTACGCTGACGGCTGGAAAGTATAATGCACGAAAGTTTTCAAAACTATTTTTTCTCGACAATACAGGGCATGTTCGACAATATAACAATTTAGAAGAGCTACAGAATAGAATTCGTGCAATTTTGCTTGTTGTACTATTAGAGCAAACATTTGCGAGTAATACAAAACAATCACATACGTGTTTGGATTTGTACTCCCAATCAAGTTCCACGGATTGTTTGCCTGAAAAAGAACACGTCGCAGTGTATCGCATCGGTACGCGTGATACGTCGGTCCAATTCTACATTGTGATCAACACATTTCGTTAACGGTCATAAACGCTACCTGACATGAAGTGCCCGCTCGAAAGTGTTAAGTTATGTAAACATCGTTTCGTGTGTGTTATGCTGCTTTCTGAGCTGCGCTTTGCTTGATCATCAAAGCACTGCACTACGGACGTGGTTTAAACACGTTTTTTTTTCAACTTCGAAACGTGCTTTCCGCTGAAGGAAAACTCCCTTGAGACCTTCAGGAGAATTCAATTCTTCAAGCCGAATGTGGCGATCTGCGCTAGGTACAATGGTATTCTATTTCAATTACTGATACCCACTCGAACGAAGTGTTCGGTGGTTTACAAAGCAAAAGCAACATCGTTCTACGTTCGTGAAAAAATGTCAATATCGCACATCGCAATCAAGCCGACTCGAACGCAGCGTCTAGCACTGACGGTGTGCGGTTGATTCCATTCCCATCCAATTATTTTCCAATCAGCAGCTGTTCTGATGATATGGTCCTTTTGGTATGATCAGGTTCGGCCGTACCCTATATAAGCGACGCAGACATATAGTGTTCTCGTATAGGGTGCTAACCCCGGAAAGGTAAGGCCGCTGCTGATGGTCAAGAAAGAACAAAAATAATTGAAAGAAACACTGCAAAAACACGCATTACATGTTCAAACGCTCTTTCGCGGCTTAAAGACAACAACGGAGAAACGTGAAGCCCCTGCAAAACACAATAAACTCATAAACATAGTTTCGAGTGGGGTTTTTACACAGCCGGGCTCAGCTCTCACCGGGCCGTAGAAGATGGGGGGAAAACTCGAGAACATTTTTTAGCGCATCAAAACGCCTCGCTTGAGAGCAAAACCAAGTCTAGAACCCTTGTGACTGGCATGGTATGCAGCTCTTAAGACCGAAATGCGCCAATAGTGGAAGAAAAAGTTAAGATAGCACCACCTAAAAGGGAGAAAGGCACCTTCCTCACATAAGGCTGGAACGACAGCATATCAGGCCGAAACAGCTTGTAATAAAATCTTACACTTTTTTCGAATGCCTCTGCCGCAGATTGTTTTTTCTATGGTTTCACCGACTGCACCCTTCAACAATGAAATGAGACTTTTGTGATATAAAAACATCAACGTTTGCATTGAAATTTTTTAGGGGAACCCAATAATATACAGTCTTGAAAAAATCATTCCTCGAAAATGGCAAGCCATGCAAAAAGAAAATTGGTTGTTACCCTCTGAAGTTCGATGTATTTTACTTCTATCTCAAATATCTCATTTCTTTTTTAAATATCTGACATGTGACAATTCAAAAAAAAAATGAGGAGAAGATAATTGTAAAACGATACATTATCCTAATAAAACAAGTTTATTATGCATAAAAAATATTACTAAATGGGTATTGATAGAATAAAGAATGCTTACAAAAGTTGAAAAATAATGAGAAATTTTTTTCTAAAAATATAGATAACTATAAGATGCACAAATCTTGTGCTCGATGACATTTGACATTAACACGAAATAGTGGACATTTATGTCGAATAATTTTTTTTCGACATACACACTAACCACTAATTGTAACAGAATTCCTCAGCGCCTTTTGCTTTCTTCCTAGTATAATGGTGTCTTCGGAACAATCATTTGTATTAACCCATTCCCGGTGGAGAGAAATCAGATTTTACCTCGAAAAGTGACCTTCAAACTCGTATTACTCAGCAACTACATGCACAATTGACACAAACTTAATTGCCTATTCTAGATCGATCTTTCAGTTTTGTAGTTCAAAACTGCAAGTATAATTGTTAAGCTACAGTCGAGGTTTAGAAGTCAGGTGATGCCATACGGCATCATCCACCGGGAATGGGTTAATGACCCACATAATTTCAAAGTGTCAAAAGTTATTCATAGCTTACTATAATACAGCCTACGATCAAAGGAATGGTTTGCTACAACGCAGTTCTCCTCGCACTACGTTTGGATACAACGAAACTCCAGCCTCCTGCATTCGTACATTCCTTAATTCTCTAGTGCCCAAATTAATTTTTAGATGGACTTCGAAAAAATCACTATGAATATTTATAAACATTTTTTAAGTTCTTATTGAAGCTTAGAGGTTCAACTGAAGACCGTCAAAAGGCGGCACTGGGCTCTAAAGGGTAAAGGTGGAAGACCTTCACGACTTTGGTGTGCCTTCATATAAGTGCCGTCATATAAGTTCCGTTCTCAAGAAAATTGCAATGGATTCAAATGGAGAATAAATGAGGGCCTTGCACCTGCAAGAATTGACTAACATCGAGATCAGGAGGAAGCTGTCATATCTGGTTTTAAGCAGATTATTCGTCTACAGATCATGTAGACGTAGATGATGTTGTGGTAGCCTTGTGTAGGTTTCTAATTGAACTATGGTTTGTTTGATTGCTACAGTCATGTTTTAAGAGCAAGATTGAAAAACAAATTAAGTATTTTAGAGAAAAATTGCTCTGCCCGCCATTACTGATTTTACTTTCGCGTATCCCCTGAAGGCTTTCGAGTACCCCAGGTTGAGAACCGCTGGTCTACAGGATCATCAAGCGTTTCAAGGATACAGGCACGGTTGTTCCCGAGAAGAAACCTGGTGAAAAAACGGAGGCAAGAAAAATGGCGTGTGAAATCACTATGAGCCACACTTCCATGCACAATGTTCTCAAAAAGGACTTTGTATATTCAGCTTTAAGGAAGCAGAAAATTCACGAATTAACTCTGTAAAATATTGCCGACAGGGTTGCTAGATCTCGGTTGCTGCTGAAGACGTTGCTGCTTGTGACCTACATTATTTTTTCGGACGAAAAGTTGTTTACTCTGATGGCAACTTTGAACCAGCAAAATGACCGTGTTTATGAAGAATGTCTTCGTGATATACCAGCCGATGAAAGAGTAGTTTTTTTTTAGTTTTTAAATAGTTTATTTAACACGGCACGATACAATTTATGTTTAACTGAGCCAAGTACATTTTTTTTTAAATTCTAAATTAGCAGGGAAAAGAGGGAGGCCTTTTTTTTATTCTCGCGGCCGACTACGAGCTAGTGGGGATTTAAGGTGAGAGGAGGGGTGTTACAATTTTGTTTTTAACTATTTTATATTACAGAATGTATTCATTTGTACGTGGCTAACCAGTGATGTTCTATTTGAGCAGTTTTGGTCTGAGGTGTCTGCGTAAACATAGAGATGCCGAGTCTTCGTTTTAGTGTCTCCAGTCGGGTGTATCATTCTGTTTCAGTTTGTGAACAGAGATTGTATTCTAGCAAATAGATCAAATTTTCATGCCAGAATTTTTTATAAACCCGTATAACTGTGTCATGTACTGGAGTTCACCGCTTCCCAGAATGTCTCTAACGGGTGCGTTCGGTTGTTTTCCTCGGGCCCGAAGGGAATCTATAAGCTCAGACCTAACACCACAGTATTCGGTACACGACTAAACAACATGCTCGATGTCATGGTAGCCATCGCCACAAACGCAGTGATTACTGTCTACAAGCCCTATACGAAAGAGATGCGTGTTTAACGTATAGTGATCGGACATAAGTCTGGACATCACGCGAATGAAGTCCCGACCTACATCCAACCCCTCGAACCATGCTTTCGTCGATACCTTAGTAAAAATGGAATGTAGCCACCGTCCCAGTTCATCTGAGTTCCATGATGATTGCCAACTGTTGAGTGTTCTCTGACGCAAAATGCTATAAAATTCATCATAAGCAATTGGTCTTACATAAATATCGCCATCAATAGCACCCACCTTAGCTAAAGCGTCAGCCTTTTCATTACCCGGAATGGAACAATGAGAAGGGACCCACGCTAAGGTAACCCGGTAATTTTTATCTGTTAAAGCACTTAAAAACCGCCGTATTTTCCCCAGGAAATACGGGGTGTGCTTCACAGTCTTCATCGATCGCAGAGCCTCAATGGCACTGAGACTGTCTGTGAAGATGAAGTAGTAGTCTATGGGCAGGGTTTCGATGATCCCAAGAGGGTACTGAATGGCAACAAGTTCTGCGACGTACACGGAAGCAGGAGCATCGAGTTTGCAGGAGGCGGTAAAATTTTCGTGGAAAACACCGAAGCCAGTGGACTCATCTAGATTAGATCCGTCAGTGTAAAACCTTTTATCATAACTAACATGTTTAAACTTATTGGAAAAAAATTTAGGGATCTCTTGGGGTCGCAATTGATCCGGGATACCAGAAATGTCTTGTTTCATGGTGGTGTCGAAGAATATAGCATTATTAGAAGTATTCAAAAGTGCGACATTGGAGGAATCGTATGAAGAAGGATTAATATCTTGAGCCATATAGTCAAAATATAAAGTCATAAATCTGGATTCGAGATTGAGGTCGACCAACCTCTCGAAATTTTCAATTACTAATGGGTTCATAACTGTGCATCGAATTAGCAACCGGTATGAGAGATTCCAAAAACGATGTTTCAATGGAACAATACCCGCACTTCAAGACTCATCGTATGGGTCGACTGCATGCAACCTAAGGCAATACGCAAACAACGATATTGTATTCGTTCCAGTTTGATCAAATGTGTGTTTGTTGCGGAGCGGAAGCAGAAACACCCGTACTCAATTACAGACAATATCGTTGTTTGGTAAAGCCTTAGAAGGTCTCCTGGGTGGGCTCCCCACCAGGTTCCGGTAATCGTACGAAGAAAATTAATCCTCTGTTGGCATTTTCGTGTCAGACACCTAATATGGCAAGCCCAGGTGCATTTAGAGTCGAACCAGACCCCGAGATATTTAGCGACTAAAACCTGAGTGATTGTTTTACCCGTTAGTAGGAGCTGCAGCTGAGCTGGGTTATGCTTCCTAGAAAAAACGACTAGCTCAGTTTTCTCCGGAGAGAATTCGATACCCAGCTTAAGAGCCCATTCAGACAAATTGTCTAAGGTATCTTGCAATGGTCCTTCCAGATCGTTAGCCTCGCTTCCAGTAATGAATACAACGCTATCGTCTGCAAGTTGCCGTAGCGTGCATGAATTTGCAAGACATTTATCGATGTCATTGACGTAAAAATTATATAAGAGAGGGCTTAAACATGAGCCCTGGGGAAAACCCATGTAACTAATTCGGGAAGTTGTCGAATCACCATGTGAAAAATACATATGCTTTTCTGACAACAAATTGAGCAAAAAATTATTCAAATTTGGTGAAAGTCCCTGCGAATGAAGTTTCTCGGTTAAAACTTTAACAGAGACAGAGTCAAAAGCCCCCTTAATGTCCAAGAATGCAGAAGCCATTTGCTCTTTTCGAGCAAAGGCGAGTTGAATCTCGGTAGAAAGCAACGCTAGGCAATCGTTCGTTCCTTTGCCCCGGCGAAAGCCAAATTGAGTATCTGAAAGTAAACCATTTGTTTCGACCCATTTGTCTAACCGTAAGAGGATCATTTTCTCCATTAATTTCCGGAGGCAAGAGAGCATAGCAATCGGCCTATAAGAATTGTGATCAGAGGCGGGTTTTCCGGGTTTTTGAATAGCAATGACTTTTACCTCCCTCCAGTCGTGCGGAACAATGTTTAGCTCAAGGAACTTGTTAAACAAGTTCAACAAGCGTCTTTTTGCAGAGTCGGGTAGATTCTTCAACAAGTTGAATTTAATTCTATCCAACCCTGGAGCTTTATTGTTGCACGAGAGGAGAGCCATTGAAAATTCCAACATCGAAAATAGAGGCTCTTCCGTAGCTACTATAAACGCGTCGCGAAAGGTCTTCTGTTCGGGGACAGAGTCCGGACAGACCTTTTTGGCGAAATCGAGTATCCAGCGATCTGAATACTCCTCGGACTCATTCGAAACGTTACGATTCCGCATGCGCCTGGCGGTATCCCAAAGAGTGCTCATCGCTGTTTCCCTCGACAACGCGTTCACAAACCGCCGCCAGTATCCGCGTTTTTTTGCTTTTATCAAGCTCTTCATTTGTCTATCCAGTACATCGTACTTTCGGAGCAAATCGATAGTGCCTTGTTCTCGGAAGGCCAAATACACCGAGGACCTCCGCGCGTACAGGTCTGAGCACTCTGTCCCACCACTTGGAGGGAGGGCGCCGTCTAATCGTTACCCCGGGTATCGGTTTCGTCTGAGCTTGAGTCGCGGCGTCGATGATCAAGCCAGAAAGGAACGCGTATTCTTACTCCGGAGGAAGTTCCACGTGGGACTTGATTCTTTGCGATATTATGGTCTCATAGGACTTCCAATCAATGTTACGTGTGAGGTCATACGCAATATTGATTGGATCCGTTGGAGTTGACCCATTAGCAATTGAGATAACGATTGGTAGGTGATCACTACCGTGGGGATCATTGATTACTTTCCACTGGCAATCTAACGCTAGTGATGTCGAGCAAAGGGATAGGTCAAGCACGCTTTCGCGTGCTGGAGGATTAGGTACACGTGTCGCTTCCCCAGTATTCAAAAGTGTCATATTGAAGTCGTCGATTAAGTTACAGATTAAAGAAGATCGGTTGTCGTCGTATAGCGACCCCCATAGCGAACAGTGAGAATTAAAATCTCCCAATATCAAAAAAATCGCGGGAAGCAACTCTGCTATATCAGTGAGATGCCTCTGTTCAATCCGCGCGGATGGAGGGATATATAACGAAACAAGGCATAGGTCTTTTCCATTCATATTCGTTTGAATGGCAACGACTTCAATATTCGAGATCGAGGGGAGGTCGATTCGGAAGAAGGAATAGCACTTTTTAATCCCTAAAAGTACCCCTCCACCGTGTGAGTCTCGATCTCGACGAATAATGTTAAAATCGTGGAAATTGAGTTGATCGTTTGAATTGAGAAAGGTTTCACAGAGCGCAAATGCGTCACAATTGTATGTATTTATTAAATGAGAAAATAGATCGAATTTGGGGATGATACTTCTGCAATTCCACTGTAATACAGTGATAAAATTTCTAACCTCTTTCGACGTATTTGTCATCGAAAGATATGATAGCTGAAATGAGGGGCCAAGTTGCTGCTAGTTGCTTCAAAAAGGTTTTCACTGTAGGAAGAAGGGCAAGAAGAATATTTTGTAGGGGATCTGGTATGTTGAATGTTTTAAATATCCAGTCCACAATATCAGAAAATTTTATGAACCCTGTTTCTTTTTTATCTTCTGATCGAGAAATGGGTGCACGAGGGGTTTTTGGTGCCCCAGGAAGCGGTGGGTACTCCTGGTTTGATTTAAAATTAAAACCGGGAGGTACTTGCTTCGGTTTTTCTTCACCGCTTCCTTTTTGTGTTGGCTCATTGGTCATTCCGCTAGGGGTTATCTTGCGACCTTTGCGAGAAAGATTAGGAGAGTTGATCATTCTCCTCTTCCTAGATCCTTCTGGTATGGCATAAGAACACCCTTCGACAGGATCGTCAGATGTACCCTCATCGGTTGGCAAAAAGGAAAAGATGTTTCCTGTCGAGGGGTCCTTGAGGGAACGCTTAATTTTTTCCTCGCGCTGTTTGTACGCGGGACACGCCGAAAGGTCATGCCGAGTTCCCTCGCAGTAAAGACACTTTTCAGTATTCTCACTGCAAGCGGTCTCAGCATGATTGCCTCCGCACTTGCTGCAGCGTGCCTTGTTGCAGCAGTAGGTGGCTGTATGAACTAACTGCTTGCAGTTTTGGCAATGCATGACCCGCGGTACGAACAGGCGTACAGGCAGACGAACCCTGTCCAAAGAGATGTAGTTCGGCAGTGCGGATCCGGCGAATGTTACACGGAAGGAATCCGAAGGGAAGAATTTCTTCTTCCCTTCTTCGATGGATACTGAATGCAATTGTTTGACATCCAGTACCTTTACATCTTGAATCAGGGGGTTCTTGAAGCAGCCAACCCCGTGACGCAAAATGTCATCGACCGTGAGGCTTCCTCCGGTAACCACACCGTCGATCTCCACGTCCTTGGCAGGGATGTACACGAGCTTGCTTCAAGCTACTCACAACAACTCGCAGTTTGTTCGGACGAACGGACCTTTCGAAGCATCTGGGTAAGCTTTCACCCGTGTTGCCGGTACCCTTGGTACGGGGCTAGGTAGCGGGGAAGGTAGAGGGGAATTGATGGGGGAGATCTCAATCTCTTCCCCATTTGTTTCCACATCCAGGAATAGTTGCACCTGCATGTCGTCCATTTTGCGGGAGCGTTACGCTCTACCGCACACAAACGATAAATATTCGAATGTGGGGTGGGGGGTCAAGTAGTTGCTATTAAATTTTAAAAACAATTTTTCAAACTACAATGGATCAAAATAAAAAAAGGCAGTAATACTAATACTAATAACAATAGTAATAACAATAATAATAATAATAATAATAATAATAATAATAATAATAATAATAATAATAATAATAATAATAATAATAATAATAATAATAATAATAATAATAATAATAATAATAATAATAATAATAATAATAATAATAATAATAATAATAATAATAATAATAATAATAATAATAATAATAATAATAATAATAATAATAATAATAATAATAATAATAATAATAATAATAATAATAATAATAATAATAATAATAATAATAATAATAATAATAATAATAATAATAATAATAATAATAATAATAATAATAATAATAATAATAATAATAATAATAATAATAATAATAATAATAATAATAATAATAATAATAATAATAATAATAATAATAATAATAATAATAATAATAATAATAATAATAATAATAATAATAATAATAATAATAATAATAATAATAATAATAATAATAATAATAATAATAATAATAATAATAATAATAATAATAATAATAATAATAATAATAATAATAATAATAATAATAATAATAATAATAATAATAATAATAATAATAATAATAATAATAATAATAATAATAATAATAATAATAATAATAATAATAATAATAATAATAATAATAATAATAATAATAATAATAATAATAATAATAATAATAATAATAATAATAATAATAATAATAATAATAATAATAATAATAATAATAATAATAATAATAATAATAATAATAATAATAATAATAATAATAATAATAATAATAATAAAAATAATAATAATAATAATAATAATAATAATAATAATAATAATAATAATAATAATAATAATAATAATAATAATAATAATAATAAAAATAATAATAATAAAAATAATAATAATAATAATAATAATAATAATAATAATAATAATAATAATAATAATAATAATAATAATAATAATAATAATAATAATAATAATAATAATAATAATAATAATAATAATAATAATAATAATAATAATAATAATAATAATACTAATAATAATAATAATAATAATAATAATAATAATAATAATAATAATAATAATAATAATAATAATAATAATAATAATAATAATAATAATAATAATAATAATAATAATAATAATAATAATAATAATAATAATAATAATAATAATAATAATAATAATAATAATAATAATAATAATAATAATTATAATAATAATAATAATAATAATAATAATAATAATAATAATAATAATAATAATAATAATAATAATAATAATAATAATAATAATAATAATAATAATAATAATAATAATAATTATAATAATAATAATAATAATAATAATAAAAATAATAATAATAATAATAATAATAATAATAATAATAATAATAATAATAATAATAATAATAATAATAATAATAATAATAATAATAATAATAATAATAATAATAATAATAATAATAATAATAATAATAATAATAATAATAATAATAATAATAATAATAATAATAATAATAATAATAATAATAATAATAATAATAATAATAATAATAATAATAATTATAATAATAATAATAATAATAATAATAATAATAATAATAATAATAATAATAATAATAATAATAATAATAATAATAATAATAATAATAATAATAATAATAATAATAATAATAATAATAATAATAATAATAATAATAATAATAATAATAATAATAATAATAATAATAATAATAATAATAATAATAATAATAATAATAATAATAATAATAATAATAATAATAATAATAATAATAATAATAATAATAATAATAATAATAATAATAATAATAATAATAATAATAATAATAATAATAATAATAATAATAATAATAATAATAATAATAATAATAATAATAATAATAATAATAATAATAATAATAATAATAATAATAATAATAATAATAATAATAATAATAATAATAATAATAATAATAATAATAATAATAATAATAATAATAATAATAATAATAATAATAATAATAATAATAATAATAATAATAATAATAATAATAATAATAATAATAATAATAATAATAATAATAATAATAATAATAATAATAATAATAATAATAATAATAATAATAATAATAATAATACCGTTTGAGAAGGTATTATTATTAGAGGTATTATTATTAGAGGCTCGACGGGGCTTAGCTGCTAGCTGCCGAGCGGGTCGTAGGTTGCGGATAACGATACGGCCATTAAATATAATGGTTAGTTGCGAATACTTGAATAAGCAATCCCGGACAAGCAGCGAGGATGGTCTATGGATGTGGCGGGGCCTAACAATGGGCTTTGTTGAGCTCCCTAGAAATACCACAATATCCGAAAACCAGTCCTGACAAGCGAGCTGGTACCGCTATAAGTACCTAAGCCCAAAACCCTACCAATCGGTGAGGCTTCCGATTAAAAAAGTGAACCCAGAATGGAGACACGACATAGAAGAAATAGGCCAATGCGATCGCCCGAGGAGGGAGCCCTTACTGGAGCTGGTCCTGGAACAGGGGACAGAGCGAGCGGCCAGCGTGCAGTACCCTCGGTTTGCCAACCAGCTTGACCGGAACAAGTTGTACAGCCGACAGCGAGCAATACTATCCAACAATATGCTCACTGTGACGGAGCTGGACACCATCAGGCTGGGAGTGCAGAGGAAGTTAAGGGAAGGGAATGGATCGAGCGATACGTCGAGCAGGAGTTCTGCAGGGCATGATGCATCGGTTGCGAGTGAGGAGCCGGAACAAAATGCATCGATAAACACGGCAGTGGAGGAGCTACGCGCTTCGGAACAAATAATGGACCAACAACGACAACAACTACGAGACGAACTAGCTTTCTAGATGGACACAGCGGTTACACAGTTTCGGGGAACAGACCCAACTTCCCGACACAGAATACCAAAACTACAGTATTCCTACCGGCTGACGAATGCAGTAAGAACCTTCAATGAGGATATTTTGCCACAGTATTCGGAAGCCGCTGAGAACCTTGAGGAGCTGCAGTTTATAGTGCATTGCGCAGCTGTAGCCGTCGTGAGAACCCTGGGACTACGGACCTTTCCCCAAGGTAACGGTGAAGGTCGTCCCTGTCCCAGTGCACAGAAGCCCGCATGGATGCGACGACTGGAATTTAGGATTGCAACTTTGCGGGTAAAAATCGGTCGGTTGACAAAGTACACGAGGGGAAACCGATCAAGGAGGCTGGTTCGTCAAATAGCGGAAATCGTAAAGCCCGCAGAGCTCCGAGATCTCAGTGAACTCAAAATCACGGAGATTCTCGACACCCATGTACAACGGTTGAGTGCTCTTGCAAAACGGATGCGGCGTTATGGTGAATGTTCGAGACGGAAGAAAGAAAATCGGATGTTCAGCACGAACGAGAGAGAGTTTCATAACCACATCAGGAATGACAAACCCAATAGCGAGGGGCTTCCGGAGATTGGCGAATTTACACAGTTCTGGGCCAATTTATGGGAGAACCCCGCTCAACACAATGACAGCGGGATGTCGTTGGTAGGAGAGGAAGAGCATTGTGATGGAACTGAACGCATGGCTGCTGCAGTAGTAACCACCCAGGATATCCGGGAGGCTACGCGGTATACCAGGAATTGGGCCGCACCCGGACCAGATTTTGTGCACAACTTCTGGTATAAAAAACTGTCAGCAGCCCACGGACGACTAGCGGAATGCTTCAACATGGTGCTAAGAGACCCCCAGGAGTTACCAGAATTCATCACGAAAGGGGTAACCTATCTCCTACCGAAGGATCGTAACACGGCTAATCCAGCTAAGTACAGACCAATAACATGTCTCTCAAGTCTGTATAAAGTGCTCTCGTCGGTAATCACTCGAAAAGTGCAGGACCATTGCGAGGTGAACAGAGTGATGACTGAGGAACAGAAAGGCTGCCGCAAAAACACGCAAGGCTGCAAAGATCAGGTCATCATTGATGCGGTTATTGTTGGCCAGGCAAGCCGAAGCAAACGAAACCTTGGTATGGCGTACATCGACTATAAGAAGGCATACGACTCGGTACCTCACTCGTACCTCATAAGGGTACTGAAGTTGTATAAAATAGACGATGGCGTCATCAGGTTGATGCAGCACGCAATGGGAATGTGGAGCACGTCTCTCCACGTTACCGACGGAGCAACAGTGTTACGGTCTAGAACTCTCAGCATAAGGAGGGGGATTTTCCAAGGCGACACCTTCAGTCCGCTATGGTTTTGCCTCGCGATGAACCCCCTTAGCAGAGCACTCAACCGATGCAGCTATGGCTATCAATTGAAAAGTGGGACTATAAGTACAAAAGTAACCCACACCTACTACATGGATGATTTGAAGTTGTTTGCGGAATCAAAGGAGAAGCTGCGCCATCTGTTACAGGTGGTGACAACGTTCAGTAACGATATCCGGATGGAGTTTGGTGTCGACAAATGCCGACTTGTCAACCTTCATCGAGGCAAATTAGTGGACGCCGACAGTTTCCGCATCAACGAACGAGATGAAATTCGAAGTATGGCTGAAGGTGAATCGTACAAATACTTGGGTTTCCTGCAACTGAAAGGTATTCACCACACCGCGATCAAGAAAGAGCTGCAGTAAAAGTTCTTGTATCGTGTCAGCCGTATTTTGAAGTCCTTCCTCTCAGCCGGCAACAAAACGAAAGCAATCAACACGTTGCCGTGCCATTGTTGACATATAGCTTCGGGGTGGTCAAATGGACCAAAACGGATTTGGAGGCGATAGAACGCGCGTTGCGAGTGTCGCTCACCAAAATCCGTATGCACCACCCAAAATCAGCAACCGAAAGAGTTACCTTGCCACGTATTGAAGGAGGAAGGGGTGTCACCGATATACAAGCGCTCTGCGCTTTTCAGATACAGCAGTTGCGGAGGTACTTCGTAGAAAGCCAGAATCGTCACGAAATCTACCGCACTGTTTGTGGAGCAGACCACGGGTTCAGCGCCCTGCATCTGGCGCAAGAGGACTACCAGCTGAACTGCGATGTAAAAACTACGGACGAGAAGATCGCAGCGTGCAAGCTGAAAGAGCTGCATGGGACGCACCCACATCAGTTAGCTCAAACACATATTGATAAGGTGGCATCAAATGCGTGGCTGGTGCGAGTTGATCTCTTTATGGAGACAGGAGGTTTTATGATAGCCATCCAGGACCGGGTCATTGCGACGAAGAACTACCGTAGGTACATATTGCACGAAGAGGTGGAAGATCGATGCAGAAAGTGCAATGCGGTAGGGGAAACGATCGAACATGTCGTCGCAGGTTGTCAGGCGTTAGCAGAGGCAGCCTATCTCGGTCGACATAATGCGGTCGCCAAAATTGTGCACCAACAACTTGCACTGAAGCACAATTTGGTGAACCAGTATGTGCCCCACTACAAGTACCTGCTGAGTCCGGTTCTGGAGAATAGCTGCGTAAAATTGTACTGGGATCGTGAGATCACTACGGACGTCCTGATACGTGCCAACCGTCCCGACATTGTGGTCTACGACAAAAGGATGAAGCGGGTAACCATCATCGACATCGCTGTACCGTTAGATCGTAATGTCCAATCAACACTCTCGACCAAGATTACAAAATACCACGATTTGGCTGAGGAGTTGAGGCAGATGTGGCACCTTGAGGGTGTACGTATAGTCCCGGTAGTAATCTCTGCTACTGGACTGGTTCCCTATGCCCTTATAAATTCCCTGGAAGAGCTGGAGCTGAGAAATGAACTACACAGCATACAGAAAGCAGTGGTTCTTGGGACCTGCAACACGGTACGAAGGTTTCTGAACCACCACAACACATCCAACTAAAGCAGACGGTATTAGGATTAGGATCAAACTTGACGAATCCACCGAGCCTAACCCCTTTGGCATTCAAGATAGCCCGGGGTAGGTGAAATGTTCCAGCAATATGCTGAGAAGTGCGAAATTCGGATAATAATAATAATAATAATAATAACAATAATAATAATAATAATAATAATAATAATAATAATAATAATAATAATAATAATAATAATAATAATAATAATAATAATAATAATAATAATAATAATAATAATAATAATAATAATAATAATAATAATAATAATAATAATAATAATAATAATAATAATAATAATAATAATAATAAAAATAATAATAATAATAATAGTAATAATAATAATAATAATAATAATAATAATAATAATAATAATAATAATAATAATAATAATAATAATAATAATAATAATAAAAATAATAATAATAATAATAATAATAATAATAATAATAATAATAATAATAATAATAATAATAATAATAATAATAATAATAATAATAATAATAATAATAATAATAATAATAATAATAATAATAACAATAATAATAATAATTATAATAATAACAATAATAATAATAATAATAATATTAATAATAATGATAAAAATTCTAAAGTGAATACTTCACTGAACGCCTAAGTCACGACTTCACGGCTGATAGTAGGATTAATCGAGCGTCTCCGCAGAACAAACAATGACGATTAAGCTTCGTGTTGTGACACAGTGGCCGTATCCTACACGCGACCTTGTAGATGCCACTTGTAGTTGACTTCCACTCGCTCGATCGTATGGTGGTCCGTGCTGCTAGCGGGGTAACAGCGGTGCGGAAGAATTATTCTTGCTGATATATCAGCTGCGTATCAGATCACTGGCGGGGTAGTCTGCCCCTATCAGTGTGCAGAAGATGTTTCTGCCGATAAACTGCAGGCTATTGTTATCGCGCAGCACAAGAACTAATCGACAAAAAACACCCGTACGATAACTCGTGTATTGTTATTTTGCGAACTCAAACGGAGATGAACAATTTGCGTCTAATCGAGACGAGAGCAAAACAACGAATGATGAAGGAGTAGTCGAAAGATATCAAAATGCGTCAGCTGTGATGGTTTGGGAAGGTATATCGACCAAAGGGAAATCACCATTGCTATTCATTGACAGAGGCGTGAAAATAAACAAAGAGTAATACTTGCAACACGCTCTCAAAGGCCATTTCCATCCTTGCGCTAAAGTACTGGGAAAGACAGTTTTTGCTTTCAACAGGATTCAGCATCAGCGCATAAGGCATTGATCGTTCAAAAATGGTGTAAGTAGAATTTGCCTTGTTTCATCAGTGCATCTGAATGGCCTGTATCGTCACCGGATTTGAGCCCGCTAGACTTCAGTATCCATGCTATGGAAAGTTGGATGACATTAGGCATTTGAGTTTGGACACATTTAAAAAACGTTTGGTGAAGATTTGGGACGAATGCCGGACTAAGTTGTGCGTGCGGCCTGAAATGACTTCGGAAAGCGTCTACGGGCCATTATCAAACACAAAGGTAAAAGATTTAAACTCAACTAAGTACATAGTAATTTTACTACTTATAAATGTTATAGAAATCGATTCCGAAGAGAAATAAAAACTGGTTCGAGTTTTATGACATAAATAAAGTGTATCACTTTTACGTTACCACCCTGTTAAAATATGAAACTTTACTGAATAAACAAAATTCTCATTTTCATTTGGTACACAGGGGTATTTTTTGAGAGTTACTTAGAGGCCCATGTTCGAATAGACGAGGCGATCGGGTCGGCTGGATTTTGGACGAGTAGGCCGTCTGTAACTCAGCTGTCACCAGCCAAGTTTCACTCGCGTTCCCTGATAAAACATTTTGCTCGCCTCGTCTTTTGCAATAGGGGCCAAAATTTAGTTGTTCGTACTTAACTTTTGTAAAATGCATTTTAACGTTTGCGGTAAAAAATGGACTTTTTTCAGATGGTGATGAAAAAAAACTAAGACAGATAATTTAGTTGGATAAATTTCCCATAAAAGGTAATCATGTCAGCTTCCTTGTAAAAAAAATATTACGTCCTTGCGTGCGGCCTTCCGGCAGTTAACCGGGCAATTCGCCATGGCGGACAAAGGCATGCGTGTAGGCATGTTTTTAAGCTCTTTCTTCGTTTTTTTTTTTAAATTCTTCCTCCGTTTTCGCTACAGTACTGTTGGAATTGATCTTGCGCCTCAAATTTGCTCAGAAATTCTCGATGGGATGCAGCTGGGGGACATTGGGCGGATTCGCCGACTCCGGTACCAACGATCGCTTCGAGTAGGGGGCCGACGCCAAATCTTGCCAGAACACCGTGTCTTCGTCCTTATGGTATTTGTTGATGAACGACGCAACTTCTGGCATGCACTTCGTACTATAAATTTCCCCGTTCACGGCCAGCCCGGAGCGGAAGAAGAGCAACTTTGAAATCCTCTTCTCGTTGATTGTCAGCCATAGCCGCACCTTCTTGGGGAACTTGGTCTGTGAAATAGGCTTCACCTTGGTGCTCACTTCCTTCGTGGAAGAAGTGAAATACGAAGTACCCTGCCAGTCGTTGCCATCCAGGGTGAGATAGGTCTCATCGTCCATCACCACTATCACGTCGCGATTCGCCGGGAAAATCAACTTTACCATCTTATTCAACCGCTGTCGCTGCGTCGTCATTGCCTGCAGCTCCGAGACCAGTGGACGGGACTACCGCTTCCTGACATGTATGTCCATGTTCTCCAGATACTTTTTCACTGTTTTATCGCATGCACCAACCTCCCGGCCAAGTGCACGCAGCGATATTGCCACTTTTCTCTCGGTCTTCCTCTTCAGCATCCTTTGAAGCTTCTTGTCGCTCAAGGTCGTTGGCCGTCCGGAACCAGGTTTTTTTTCGATGCTCTGATCGTTGTCCAATAATTTTAAGATGTAGTAGATGCCGGATCGGGCATACCCGGCGTCCACAAAGTGCCGCACGATCACCGTTTTTAACGTGGCGGGATACCGTTCTTTGAACACGCACACTCCTGAACGGAGTAGCTTCATTTTTTTCGCCATCACAGTTAGAGTTTGACTGATAGAGCTATTAAATTTTTTTGCTAACTCATGGGTTACTATGATTGATGATGCATGAGTAGTTCGTTGTTCTCAGGAACCATTGGGGCACATAAAACACACGTTTTTGCCGAATAACATACATCTCTAGGACTTTTCCTCACAAAGACAGCCGAAATCCAACTTTTGCTAAAACTGTTTTAACCTTGGATGACCGAAGGATTTCCGTTGCCAACTATTGCATTAATATTAATATTTTAAGTCCAAAACAATTGTATGTTGTATGTTCCATTTCTCTAAATATTGCGTATCATCGGTACCAAGTGCACCTACAAGAATAAAACAGACCTCGCACGTGGTCCCAAGCCCCCGACCTCCACGCGGTGCTAGCTGGAATACGAGCAACCAAGGGAAGATCCGGTCGGAACTTGGTCTATGCTGACAGGGAAGGAGAGCTCTTTTGAGTTCTCGAGCGTTTGTCCTCCATGTTGGGAGCGGCTCAAAACGGCGTCTGTACTCCAAGTTAAGGACGGCCGACTACCGTCCTCGTGCCACCCATTCATCGACTTCAAAGCGAGCTATGGAAGGTAATAGACGAAAACAGCTTTTCGGAGAAGCTGTTTAGACTGATAAAGGCTACGGTGGATGGGACGAATTTCGAGTGGATTGTTGCGTCCATTTGAATCCCGCAGTGGGCTTCGCCAAGGTGGTGGTTTCTTTAGCCTGCTATTCAACATTGCGCTACATCGTGTAATGAAGCGAGCGAACATCAACACGTGGAGTACGATATTCAACAAATCCAGTCGATTTGTTTGCTTTGCTGGTTATATGAACATTGTCGGCAGAACAACTGCGGCGGCAGAACAGCACATCAGACTAAAACGAGAAACAGCGAGGATTGGGTTGCAGGTAAATATGTTTAAAACAGAGTATATGCTAGCCGGCGGAACCGAAGCTGACCGACAACGCCTAGGCAGTAGCCTTACAATCGGCGACGATGAGTTCGAGGTAGTCGACGAGTTTGTCTATCTTGGCTTACTGGTAACTGAGGACAATGATACCAGCCGTGAGATCAGATTATTAGCGAGAGTCGTGCCTACTATGGGCTCCACAAGCAATTGCGAACAGACTAAGCCCCCGCACAAAGTGTAACCTGAACAAAACGCTCATGAGACCGATTGTTCTCTACGGGCATGAAACGTGGACAAAGCTCGTGGAGAATCTGCGAGTGCTCGGAGTTTTCGAGCGACGGATACTAAGGATTATCTTTGGCGGCGTGCAAGAGAACAGAATGTGGAGGCGAATGATGAATCATGAGCTCGCGCAACTCAATGGCGAACCCAGCATTCAAAAGGTGGCTAAAGCTGGAAGGATACGCTGAGCAGGGCATGTTGCAAGAATGCCGGACAATTACCTTGTCTCAAATCCGGTAGGAAGAAGATGATCAGGGGCGTAACGGGCAAAATGGGTAGACCAGGTAGAGTGATAACTAGTAGGGAGTACACGGTGTCCCAGGGATTGGGGGATTGGAAAGCGGAAGCCAATGACCTTTGTGTTCAGGCCATGTTATTTTGACGGAATACCAAATGAATAAACAATAATTTTGGGAAAATATCGAAATCTACCAAAATCGATATCTGGAGCAATTTTGAAGCATTATGAAACTCAAAAAAAATTAGCATAATGCATGACGAATGATACAACATCAGCTAGTCCTTATATTTTCAATCAAGAAGACACACAGAACGGAACATTAGCCCTTTTTATTAAACACAGTCCATCCATTCACTTGCAAAAAAACGTTCTTGAAGGAAGTGGGCGAAAGATATGATATTTTTTCCGTTTAACAAATGAATGCACTTTTATTATTCGTTTCAACTACCCCCACCGCCTTCTCCATATGTAAAAATAGGTAACGCAAACTTAACCTGCATCCCCCCTTTTTTCATGTGTTAGTCAATTTGTGTACGACGCTTTTTGGAAAATAGAAAAAAACATCAATTGAAACTGAATACAAAGTAATAGATATTTTCACTAATATTTTATTGAATAAGGTTTACTCTTGATTCAAACCGGTGTCGAGTCGTAGAATTTGATACACTTTTATAATTTACTTAAAATTTATACAAACAACATACACTCGTGGGTGGCCTCAATAGCATTCCCGTCGTTTACTGGTTTACCTCGGTTCTAAACATGAAAGCATAATAACTTTTGTATATCTTCCAAGTAAACCACATACATTTGTGCGTGGCCTCAACAGCCTGGTTTAAATCGGATCCACATCGTGCATGCTGCAATATTTTGCATTTCACAGAGAGATGAATCCTGAACCAACGTACCTTTCCCTACAAGCAAAAATCTCCTTTCTGTGACCTTTGTGGAGATGCAGAGGTTAACACGGTCGCTAAACAGCAAAGATTACGCTAGCACCTCTTCTCTCTTCCCACCTGATTACAAGCACATAGCTGGTTTCCCTATTGATCTTTGAAGTATTGAATCACTAAACTTGTATTATGTGAATGGTGGGTAACTCTCGGCCTCATTCAGTTGATTTACTGTGCTATTTTACTGATTTGGATCTACCACGGAAACTCTTGTCATAAAAATGATAACAGAGGTAGCGAAAACTGAGTGTAATATTTACACGGTGCCTGCAAGGGAGACTAGCTAATATAAAACCAACATATAACATCATAATACGCATTGTAGCTTGTTGCAGTGCCACACAAATTCTAGGGTCACTTAGAATATCACAGTTCACAAACTGCCAATAAATAAATTTACTTTCCCACAGATCCACCGAAATTTACGATCTCCCTTGCCGTGTACATAACATTTTTAACAAACGTCAATTGTTTTACATGAAATTCCATTCTGTCAAAGGGCAAACACTTGATATGCTTCGGTCGTAACAATTCGCAATAATAAATCAAAAAATCTGTCCTGCTAATGAGAATGATTGAAACCAACATCAGCTGGATCGATATCCAGAAACTGTCAGACATGCGGCAAATGTGACATAGAATACTCTATGACGCATCTAATCAATCATGAGCCCTGAGCTCTTCCAGCACGATTGTAAAGAAAGACGGGTTCGTTTCTTCGCCTTCGACCAGCTTCCGGGAAAGCTTATTTTCAAGTTCCCATATTTTAGGAGACAAGTTCTCGAACAGAAAAGTGATCTGTTTCCAGTCCGAACAATACTTTCGAGGAATGTCGCATTCAAGAATTTTAATTAGACGATCAGAGTTAAGTAGAAATATGAATACATACTTTTTCGGTAACCATAGTGTCAATCACCCGGGACAAAGGAGCAGCCGTCTTCATTTCGGTGAATAACCAGTACACCACTATTCTACACCTGGTTCTATGTACTGTTACAAAGGTCCAACCCGTCACCGCAGGTCGTCTGACGGAGCATAGTAGAAAGATGGCACAAAGTCACGTCCCCAGCCATGGTAGCAACGGTACGTCTCATCTTTCCTCTCCCACACACATACATATGAATCCAACCGAACGCAAATCCCAGCGCATTGAAAACCAGTGACGGGATGTGACTTTTTCGGGCAACTTCTCGGCGAAGATATGATGAACTGGAAAGAATTGTAGCGAACCACATCCCATCTTTTGATTTATGACATCGTTAAAGGCATCACAGAAAAAGCTACTTCATTTGTGGCTCCGACGGCGGTTGAGGTTAAGCGCGTAGGTCAGAACCGGTTGAGAATTCTACCGAAGACAGATCGCTCAGCAGCTTCCATTGAAACGGTAAGGTCGCCATTTAAAAAATATCTCTTACGCGTTAGCTTTTCGCACTGTAATACCAACAGGGGGAACCGTGGTAAATCTATAAGAAGCTTAAAATTCGATTTATTGTTACCATCACAACTGAATGATCTGAATTCTAGTAACAGTGCTACATGATTCCAAGCACTTATTTTGAATGCAAAACATAAACCTTTAGCAATTGATAGAGACTTGCGCTTCAACAGATTTAAACCACTGATCCCTGTAATGGAAACACAAACCAAACGAAATTCCCAACATTATGGAGCAAAATCTCTATTCACAAGTAATGAAATCCATCGAATTAGGAGCAACAAAACGTACCTTATATTGAAAGAAACTATCCGCAGCGTACTATTCAGCAATTGTTCAGTATTCACCAGACAGCAGTCATCTGTGCAGCATCAGTAAACAAATCAAGCTTCGCTCCTTTAAATTCCTGGCTAATCCTCATGCATTCTGCAGATAGTTTTACTCGGAACATTCCCTCGAGTGGTATTTTATTGAGCTTAACACAGAGCCACAGTTACAACGCACGCGCTTATTGGCCTTCCAGGTTCTATACTCGGACCGCCAGCTTTAATCTACTTTACTTTTCTCAATCACAATCGTACCAGCCTGCAGTTGATAGATCTTCTTCGTTTTCACCACTTACACCTTCGCTGTGACACGTTGGATAGCATTCGTTTCTTCACCTGGGCGCAGGCATTCCTTTCCATTGCACCAACTGAGCGCACTGTCGGAACTTTGAACTACCACTTGTCAGCACAATCGCTTCTTCTTCGCTTACCCCCTCAACGGAAACAACCAGACCAGAAGAAGAGATATTTTCCTTGCAAATCTGGGACCGAAGCCTACACAAATATGTCATCAAATGAATGAATAACTTTCATCCTTCGAGCCCAACAGCATCGGTTGACACACTTCAACTTCGCACTTGCCTACATCATCTTCCGATCACTCTCTCCCTTTGGGGCGAATCACTCTCACTCTATTCGCCTGAGGATGTCGTTAATATTGACACTTCCTTTTTTGTCTTTAATTAACAGACCAGGCTATCGGAGACTTTCTTTCGCCCGGGGACACATAAACTCACTCGGCGAGTTTTTGAGAAGCAGGTCAAATCTTAACCTCCCTAAAAACCGAAACAACCGGAAAACACCTGCTGCACTACACCGAACTAACTAGGCACTTTCAAATGCAGAAAAAAGGCTTGGTAAAATGCTTTTTCGCTACAACAAATGAACACGATTGAAATTTCGTAAACAAAAAACACAATCACCGTTGTTCTACTAGCTACAATCCATCGACAGACTGGGTTATTGTTTTTTCTGCAAATTAAAAAACCACAAATGAACGACACACTCGCAAACGCAACAGATACAGGGTCGCCGATCTACACCGTAACCAAGCTCAAACCAGACTGGCAGGCGATTCCCCAACCTGGCGGCAACCACAATGAACCAGTTTTCTTGACTCTCACCATTCATGGAAGTTAGCCTGGGCCGCCGTTGCCGTTCAGCGATGTCATGATGGGTGACGCTGGCTTGACTCATGTGCTCTCGTCCTCTCCGGCCAAGCGACGTCCAGTGCTGCCAGATTGAGGAGCCTAAAACCGGTACGTGACAATCTATTTGCTGCTTAAAAGAATAGATTCAATCCAGTTTCATTCAAAACAAAATGTATGATTACAATCGTTCGTACCTGGACTAATCTATTTTGTATGCCATCACGAATAGGTGACAACATTCCTGGCGACTGGCAACCCAGCTGCTTCCCACGGAAACCTGCGAGAGACAAACTCGGAACATGAGAGTGCAGTGTAAACAGTCAACAGAACAACAACACACCGAAGCAAACCGGTTTTTGTGCAACTTTCTTTTGCTTCGGTCACGTCACCTCGTGTGCTGCCTCCGCTTTCTGCTTTGCTTTGATCAGCATTTATGCTCATTTGTTTACCTTCTGTTGCGGTGTGAGTTCACCGCACACCTGTACCTTTCGGACTCGGATTGCTGGCAGCAGACACAGAACAAAGTAATTAACGAAAAGTGAACGCAATACGGGCGCGAATTCGATATGCATATTCATTGCCGCGAATGAACTTCATTGTAAAAAGAGCTGTGCATGTGCAGTGTCGCCATGTAGCGAGCGGTTTGAACGTTTTGAAAATAGTATATTTGTCGTGAAATGATGACTTAATGGATACCTGCTCTGTGCAGGGGACTTAGAATGTTTTTTTTGCAGTGGATTAACAACCTTCTTCTATTTAGCTTTGCTTACAAACATAACCGCTTTCGAGATAGTTGATATGATTTTGGCATTAATTTACCCATCAAGGTTTGTCCCTATTTAAACACTCGACATGAACCCATACAAATTGAGCTGATTCTTCACTGCAAACAATTTCAGCTGGACAAGTTGCGAAAAAGTCTATTTACTTACTTCCTATGTAGGAATAACACCCAGCAAATCTGTTGCAAATCTCTCAAGACGAAAGTAGGGTAACTTTTCATCGTTTGCTGTAACGCAATCATCTCTAGTGAGTGCGGAAGCATAACATCGGTACCTGTTTCTGAGCATAACAATGATATTTCTTGTTTGCACTTTAATCGTATCTATCGTATTGTGCACAAATGAACGGTTTTGACGAAAATTTATATTTCTTTTTATATTTAGATTTAGATACAACTCTGATGTTTATTTGCTGTTTCTTATTTATTAATTTATTGATTTCGTCAAGAAAATGTGGATTACATCAATATTTCATTACAGTTGTTACTTTTCATGTTTATAATGTTAGTCTTACATATTGACATGTTACCAATGGCTTCGCAATGTAGATTATATTGACGCATCATGCGATTTAAGGAACCATTTTTTGCATAACTTGTTCTGCACTGTCTTTTGGAAAACATTTTTCTTGTTCTAAGGTGCCGTGAGGGTGTATAAAAGCTGAGTTGTGATAGTAATAACAGCTGAGTCTATACGGTTTGGAATAATGTCGTTGACGAAAAGCATTTCAAATTCGCGGCGTGGCTTAATTTTTTTGCAGATAAATTAGCTTGCAACGTGCTTCATACGATGGCAGAAGAAATGCAGTCCAATTCAAGTTGCGAAGCGCGTATATAAGAAATTGTCTTTGGGTAGATTCCATGCGTTCTTCGTGTGCAGCAGCATAAGGATTCCATATGAGATTACCATGTTCCACAATAGGTCTTGATTATAGAATACAAATTGTTTAATAGTAGACGGGTTTTGAAAATTGTGGCTGGACCGCTTGATAAACCCCATATACTATTTGCTTTAATTATGATTGCTTTAATTATGCAAAAATTAGCTTGGTGTCTAGAATCACTCCGAGAAGACCCTAACTATCTTGCATTTTTGTACGGTTTGATTCCCTAGAAATGTTACAATATGTGGTGTTTCAATTTTTCTGCTTAATGCTATCGCGATACTTCATGAATTGATTGTATTTTTTTGTCCTATGACTCACATTTTAAGTTATAAAGTAGGCAATGTATGTGATTTTTCCGAGGATTCTAACAATGAACACGGGCTGAGGATGTGATTTAGACTTAGAAAAAAATTTCCCTTCCGTCCAGTCTGGACGAGGGAAACTTTTTCTAAGTCTAAATCACATCTTCAGCCCGTGTTTATTGTTAGCATCCTCAAAAAAATCACATACATTGCCTACTATCGCGATATATATATATTTTGACATTAAGTTTTAGTAGACCTTTATTGCATTGGTGCAGAATAAATTAACTTCTTGCGTCGTTAGAATGGCTGATTTCTGTTGCTTTTAATTCTATGAGGGTGTGTTTATGCACAGTGATGGTGGTTGCTTTTTATCTTAAAAGTAGTGTTCTACATCGGACCGGGTAAGGTCCGAAAGTCCGGGTCAAAAATCGGAGCGAAACTTTGAAAAAAAAACCTAAATTAATCCACCTAGCGGTCAGACCCAGCCTTTCTCATTTAAACTTTTATTTGTAAAAATAGATTTACATGAACGCTTCAATTCAATAAATGTATATTCACTCTTAAAAAATATTGATGTTGTAATCTATACATATAAAAATGCAATCCGGTCTGTCTGCCTGTCTGATCCATATAGGCTCGAAAATTACCGAACCGATCGGCGTGAAAATTTGTATGTAGGGGTTTTTGGTGCCGATAAAGGTTCCCATGATAGTTCGAGACCCCTCTCTTTTCTGGAAGGGAGAGGTCCCATACAAATGAAACATAAATTTCTGCACATCTCGAGAGCTAACCAACTAAATGGAACCAAATTTGGCAAATGCATGTTTTAGTGGTAAAAAATATGTTCCATAATCGACCTTAGGCAACATTTTGGATTGTAAGATAGCAACTTCCGGCTTCTGGAAATCAGCCTAAAATGGACGATTCCCGTTAAATATGAGTATCTCCGGAACCAGAAAGATGCACAGAAGCTAAAAATTAATCACAGACACAATCTTGAATTTTAAGATGGTGACTTCCGGTGTCTGGCAAACAGCCGGAAATGACCAAATACCATTCAATATGTATGTTTTCGGAACCAGAGTATCTCCGGAGCCAGAATGTTGCAAGAACACCACTATGAATTGTAGGATGGCAACTTCTGGTTTCTGGAAAACAGCCAAAAATGGCCGATATCCGTCTGAGATGAGTATCTCCGGATCTAGAATGATACACAGCAGCTGAAATCGACCACACATCCCATTTTGGATTCTAGGTTGGCGACTTCCGGTTCCTGTAAAACAGCCGAAAATGATCGAATAACACCCAATATGGGTGTTTCTTCAACCAGAATGACGCTCAGAGGCTAGAAATTATCTCAAATACCATTTTGAAATCCAAGATGGCGACCTCCGGTTTGTGAAAAACAGCCTAAAATAACCAAATACCATCCAATATGAGTATATCTGGAACTAGAATGATGCAATGAGCTAACAATTGACCTCAGGCACCATTTTGAATTGCTAAATGGTAACTTTTAGGAAACAGTCGAAAATGACCGAATAGTACTCAAGATGAATATTTCTGTAATCGAGATGATGCATAGAAACTAAACATTGACTTCGGATACCATTTTGAATTTAAAGACGACCACTTTTAGTTCCTGGAAAACAACCAAAATAACTAAATACCTCCCAATATGAGTATTTCCGGTGTCAGATTGATGCCAGAAAATCTGCTGAAAATGATCGAATACCACCCAATATGAATATATTCAGACTTAGGGCGATGTACAGAAGCCAAAAGTCGAGGATATTGTCATTTCGATAAACCCAATCATTTCAAACGATTTGTTATTTGACTTTGATCTTATCCTATGGCCGATTCGTCGTGCATTTGCAGACTTTTAACACATCGCAAGGAATCAATTAAATTGGAACGTTCAAATAGTACGAGACCACATTTAAATTATGTTGAGGCCACATATATCGATCAAAGCAGGCATAGTTTTAAATAGTCTTTGAATTTCTTCACTTTCCATAACTTTTGAGCCACATATCAAATTGTTATGAAGTTTGTTATTTGTAAGTTCGAGAGATGACTCGTTCGTATGACACTAGTTATGTTCAAATAAGTCATGTAATCTTTGAGATAATAGACTTCCGTTGTTTTATTAACAATTTAATACTTAACGGTTGCTTAAGTTCGATTATAATTAAATGAAATGGGAACGTATATGGCAGCCAAACTTTTAAACCACGTGTTCAATCATAATTCATCAGTTACCCCTTAACTAGCTCGTTCATTTTACATCAATGTTGTTCAAATCGGTTGTGTAGTTTCTGAGATAATGAAGTTTCGTGATTTTCACATTTCGATACATTACAGACGAAGTTACAGTCCGCTTACAGTAAAATTCAATAGGGTGTTATGAGGCAGCTATACATTTCATTTGACACTAATTTTGTGGAAATCGGGTCAGCCATCTTTGAGAAAAGTGAGTGAGTCCAAGTAGTCTTCGGAATATGTTCCTTTTCATAGCCTGATTTCACATTTTTAAACATAACAGGCAAAGTAATAGTCCGATTGCAAAACAAGTCAATAGGGTCTTATGGGGCAACTAGACCTTCCATTTGACACTGATTTTATGAAAATCGGTCCAGCCATCTCTGAGAAACATGAGTGAGATTAAACAGTCTTCAGAACACGTTTCTTTTCATAACTTTTGAACCACAAGTTCAATCTTCAAAAATTAAGGGTTTTTAGAGTGGCCCGTTCATTTGAAATCAATTCTGTTCAAATCGGTTGTGTAGTTTTTGAGATAATGATGTTTCGTGATTTTCACATTTTGATACATAACCTCTAAACTAAAAATCCGATTACAATAATATTTTATAGGGTCTTATGGGACAATAAGACCTTTCATTTGCAATTAATTTCATGAAAATCGGTCCAGCCATCTCTGAGAAAAGTGAGTGAGAATAAAAATCTGCACATACACACACACACACACACACACACACACATACAGAAAATGCTCAGCTCGTCGAGCTGAGTCGAGTGATATATGCCATTCGGCCCTTTGGAGCACTTTTATACTTTCGGTTTTGCAAGTGATTGCTATACCTTTCTAGGAGAAAGGCAAAAATAGGTACGAGAAAAATAAAAATTTAAAGTTGAAGAGGTTGTGTATAGAACACGACCGCAAGTTAGCGTAGAATTACTATAGGAGCTAGCTTCGGATTCGATAAACCCCACCCCACCCCCATCGTAACATTTCGACACAATGTTACAGAGCCCTTCTAGATAATAACTACCACCCTTTCCCCCCCCCCCCCTCCTTCTCTAACAATTTTTTTGCATTTTTTACTATGAAAATCATTATCATTATTCATAATTATATCTTTATTATTGAACAAGAACAGACAAGAAAGTATTGAAAATGACCCTAAACAGATGAAACAGTAAAAAACAAACATTTGGAACAAATCTAATTTTTTTTTTCTTAGTTTCACATTTGCTACGTAGCTTGGCTCGACCACTTCACCCTCCCCCTCATCAAAATTCATCACAAAAATGCAAATATCCATCCCTATTTGGTAAACTACGCCTTGAATTAGCATCTTAAAAATTTTAATATTATTATCAGACATTAATTTCATGCATCTTTAGCAAATAAGTTGACCCTTTTTTAATGACCATATTCAATAAATAATAGTGTCGAACCGTGAAGAAAGCAAGAATCAATGAATGAATAAATCTTACAAATGCAACACTAGGAAAATTAAACTTAAAAAATAATAATAACGAATTGAAAGACAAAGAGAAATTCAGCGCCCCCAGTTTAACATTGGGAAGCAAAATCGAATATTTATTTCTGTTTCACTTGAACTTTTTACGGTGGAACAGCAGTACTGTAGTGTGAATATTCTATTAAGACGCTCGAGCAGAATTTAATAAAAAAAGCAGTTCTCAGCCTTTTATGCAAGCTTTCATACAAGGCTTCATGTGGGTCACGGTGCTCCCACAGACCGTTACTATAAAAAAATGCACCAAAAAATCTGTGTACACCATTCGATTCGTTGTGACGTCCAGAATATCTGGTCAAAATTTTAAAATTATCGTACGGTACATTTGTGAGTAATGCCCTTTTGAAGGTCGTAAAATACAAAAAAGTGATATAAAAACGACGAAATACTTATTGTAAAGCACGTTTTTCAACCACTATTTTATGAAATAACTTGCAAAATAGTTTCTACACATTCCATTCAATATACCAGATTGCTTTCTTCAGCAAAGTTGTGGAAAATTTTAATAGAAAAACAGTTGCTGAATACTGCGATGTCCTATCTGTACGTTGGACACGACAAAATAGAGTTTTTTTGTGGAACACCCCTCCCTCAAGTCAGTTTGGTGTCTATAATTTTGTCTGTAATGGTCAAAACAAAGCAAAATGTTCTTAGATTTTATTCATTCAACTAAGATTCTCTCAAGAATTTATAAAATTTATTGTTTTGACAATCATAGAAAAAGTTATAGACAAAAAACTGACTTTATGGAGGGTGTTCCACAAAAAAACTCTATTTTGTCGTGTCCAACGTACAGATAGGACATCGCAATATTCAACAATTGTTTTTCTTTTCAAATTTTCCACCACTTTGCTGAAAGAAGCAATATGGTATGTTGAAAATTAGCAAAAATATTTTATTTTTATCTAACTGTTGGGTGGATTGATCGAAAAACTAAGAACGCCAGAAGTAAGGCCTTGGTCTATGGAACAATTTCGCTGAAGACATTGAGTACATAAAATCAATTTTTCACAGTCAAATCTAGGACGATCACGATTTTTCGAGTTCAGACCACTGTGCACTGTGGAATTTTCAAATAACTCTTTCCACCAATTGTTAATGTCTTGAAATATAACCCTTGGAATGTGTAGAAACTATTTTGCAAGTTATTTCATAAAATGGTGGTTGAAAAGCGTGCTTTACAATAAGTATTTCGTCTTTTTTATATCATTTTTTTGTACTTTACGACCTTCAAAAGGGCATTACTCAAAAATGTACCGTATGATGATTTGTGAAATTTCGACCAGACATTCTGGACGTCATAACGAATCGAAGGGTGTACTCAGATGCTTTGATGCATTTTTTTTATAATAACGGTCTGTGGGAGCACCAGTCAGTGCTGCCAATTCTTGTCATTTGAGCACCTTTTCTCCGTCAAAAAACAGCATGGGTGGGAATTGAATTTACAGCACAGGCAAACAGACGTAGCACTCGATACAAAATTCTAAGGAAATTGTGGTTCCAACCAACTTGCGCGACACCTACAGGTCATATTCCGCAAAAAAAAAACAAACTTTCTGAGTTCGAAGGAAAAACGCACATCAGCGCCACCTCCGCTGCGGAGGGAATATTCCGCTTATAGCTCATTTGAATTGACCGTTATTTTAATCCTAATCCTGAATGTCCGCGCAACCGAAAACCATCATCTTGGATTTGAAAATTGCATCTGAATTCGATTCTGTGGTCACGGTGCCCCGCTGGGCCATTATTATAAAAAAAAATTGTCCATCAAATCCAAGTATGAGGGTCAATTCTTCAGGTCATTTCACAGCTCTGGTTAAAATTTAAAAAAATTAACCGACTTGATCTCGAGAAATCTCGATTTTAGGGTGTTAGTTAATAAATTTCAAAATAATCCGTATTCGATTCATGCAATATCATCGAAATTCATCCAGAAACTTGCCCAAATCATTTTATGCCAAAATATACTTGTTGGTGCTGCTACAATTATGATAATTCACCATTGACTTAACTCTCCAAATTGACTTAAGTGTGTTATTTGTATGGCTTAGTGGCTCTAGTTTAATTTAAATGTTACGTTCTGTGAATTGAATGGGAAAAAAATAATTTAAACTTGTTGTGTTTCATACAAACCCACACACAAACACGCATTCACATACACACAAACATTCACACACGTATACATTTATATTACACACAAATTTTGGAAATTATGTATTATATTTTCCTGATTAGAAAGAGTGATTTGAAAAAATATATATACAATAAGAGAATTTAGCCTCCTTTTCTTAGCTTGTGTATCAAATAATACGGTTTTTTAAACAATTGCATTTCGCACGGAGTAAAACCAATTGGTAGATACGCATTTTTAATATTTCTCGAATGTTTCAGAACAAAAAAGTTTCTTGTAGTGTGTATTATTTTAGAACAAGAAAGTCGAAACAACAAAAAAGTACATTTTGGACATATTGGCTTTTACGTCAACCATGCAAGAAAGGCAGTATAGGCTAACACATGTGATTACTGTTATACTCAACCAAGGCACTTAAAAAGCGATCGTTGTGAATCAGGAGTTTTGTTCAGTTGCCAAATCACGTTGAAATGAACAGGCTCGGAAGCTTGTTCATTGTGATAGCCAAGACCTCTTCCAGTGTCTCTGCAGAACTCTGGTACAGGGTACTTACTTAGCCCTGGAAAGATAATCTTGTTTTGACGTGAAATTGATGCATAAATTTCAAATCATTTAAAATGCAAGTTTTTGTTTAAAATTTAATATTGAGTGATCATTATGATGGTAACACATCGATACATAACAAATACCAGAATTCAGTTTTTTAAAACGTGAACATATTCGCACTATTTGAAAACGAAGAGGGTAATGTCACTAAAGCGAGGAGTCAAATTGACGCAGACTATCTTTCTAGGGTTAGTGATGTGAAATTTTAAAAAGAACGGAAGTTGTAGCTTCTATCAGCTGCTGGCAAAATCAGAAATTGTCTCTTTGAACCCATGCTCGAGACAAAAAGATAACCATTTATTATACACTGTTCTTTCACTATCCAGAACCTGAAAATCGCACTAATAATTAAAAATTTGATAAAGTAGTTGAAGCCAAACATTTAGCAGCGCTTGTCTTTCTCATAGAGAAAATATAATACATAGCTTTCAAAATTTGTGTGTTTATATGTATACGTGTGTGAATATTTATGTGTGTTTGTGAGCGTTTGTGTGTGGATTTGTAATAAAACACAATGATTCATTTTTCCTCATTCACTTCACAGAGAGTAACATTTAAATTAAACTAGAGCTACTAAGCCATACAAATAACATACTTAACCCTCTAGTGCCCAAGTTAATTTCTAGACGGGCTTCGGTAAAATCACTATGAATCATTATAAACACTTTTTAAGTATTTATTGAAGCTTTTTAGAGGTTCGAATGAAGCCCGCCAAATAGCGGCATTGGGCACTAGAGGGTTAAGTAAATTGGGAGAGTTAAGTCAGTGGTGAATTATCATAATTGTAACAACACCAACAAGTATATTTTGGTATAAAATGATTTGGGCAAGTTTTTGGATAAGTTTTGATGATATTGCATGAATCGAAAAAGAATTATTTTGAAATTTATTAACTAACACACTAAAATCGAGATTTCTCGAGATCCAGTCGGTGGATTTTTTTAAAAATTGACCCAGAGGTGTAAAATGACCTCAAGAATTGACCCTTATACTTGGATTTGATGGACAATTTTTTTTATAATAATGGTCCAGTGGGGCACCGTGGTGGTCTCATCTTGATCACGAAAATATCTTGAACTTCAAAATGGCGGTTGGACTTGATTACTGGTGTCTGGACATTGTCTCGATTCCTGAAATACCCATATTGGGTGATATTCGGCTAGATAAGGTTGTTTTCCAGAAATCGAAAACTATCTTGAAATTTTAAATGGTGGCTAGGATCGATTGGCGGGCTCTGGATATTATCCCGATTCCGAAAATACTCATATTCGATGAAAATTGACCCTGTGTACCGCTCTAATCGAAATCTGCGTTCAAAACAAGGCTTTACATATTCGATTAGTACAATACTGCCGTGAAACGCATATCAGTCCCATCTGAATTTTCGTCGATTTTGAGTTATGACCATCAGAGAGTAGAATCGGTAATGATTTATAGAATAAATGTGAAAAATAATATAGTTTGTTCTGAAAATTTTAAAAAAAATTTCAGGTCAGATTGTCCCATCTTAAAAGTAATCGCATACAAGTCTTGCAATGAATATTATAAAAAATAACGCTTATATTCAAAGTTCAAATGCTTTTTTCCACAACATTCTATTCTTCCTTGTTAATGTTGAGTGAACCTACACGAAAAAATAAAAAAAGGTCATCAAAAAGAGCCAAACCCAAACTGAGATAATCTTCAACAAAGCTATCTTCATATGCGTAACAAGCACGGATCTGAGAAGGATATTTTGCACGAGATTAAATAATATTTTCACACTTCAAGAATGATTATCTTCAAGCAAACTTACCAAGTTTGATAACTATAAACAGCAACAAACTGATTCATTCTCAGTGGTCATAAAGACTGGGATTGTAAGGAAATATTCCATACGCTGTAATGCAAAATAATCGCATATCAGTCCCACTATAATTTATTCGATTGTAATTGTTATAAACTGACTTTTTATGGAACGAAAGTAACAAAAACATTAAAATCAATCTGAGAAGAAAAAAACATTAATATTCCAAGCGGTTCATATTTTATTGAATTAAACATTCAAGATCTTTTACCGCAGTTTTCTCCGTTCGATTATTTCGCAGATGGGACTGATATGCGTTTCACAGCAGAATAGTTGGCATAAAAATCACAATTTTGCGCATTTCGAGGAACGTGTATCTAATTTTTCAAACGATTGCTGCAATAATGAATGAAATCTATTGAAAACTGACTGAGTTTTAAACATTTGAATTTGGATGCGTTCGGTATTTCAATTTGCACGCTTATCCCAGAGTGTTGCCGTAAGACGTAGCTCTACGTCAAAAATGAACGGATTTAGGAAAGATATACACTAAAGACGAAGGAAACATTTAGTTGCTTTTTATAATATTTTTAAATGATGTCGGTATTTTGCTTGGCGATGCATTCAACTTATAAACGCGGATGACCTGCCTTGAAGTGCATAGAAGATTTTAATTGTTCACAGCAGTTGCTGAATATATTTGTAGTATGGTGTTATTGTAACAAGCAGGATGTCAGTATTCCTAAATGCTCTGTAATGACGTTTCATCAAAACTCGGGTTAAAGAAACTAGTGACTAGGAAGTGATAGTAGTTAAAAACTTAGTGTGACCCATCTTAGAAAATGCTTCACTAGCTGGCTTTCACAATCACTGACCCTTAAAAGTTCCAGTACTAAAGTTATTTTACAATTATAAATTATGTTTAGCGGTAAAAATATTAACCTCTTCGATTTTATGTACTCCAAGATGTTCAATCGTGACCATGACAGTGGTTTCCCAAACTATCTGCCATAATTTTTTTTTAGACTCTAGTATTTCTAGTTCATTGATTTACAGCTAGTTTCGACATGCATTTCGTGGCTAGTTCCCCCAACCCACGAAACCTGCTTCGTTTTTGTGAAAGTTCCCCAGCACCAAGTATTCGCCAGCTAACTTAGAGCAAGGTGCACAGGCCGGCATAAATTGGATCCCTTTTTTTCTCATAGAACTGGTTATCGACCTGAATATGCACTGAAGCAAGATATCGATCATTGAATCGCCATAAATGAGCTAAATTCAGTACTGTGTGCAAAATTTGTCATTTGCTTTCGGTTCACGTGCTACGGCTCCTCAGTTCTTGGTGAGATATACATAGTAATGCTCTCCCAGCCAGCAACGAGCCTTAAATCTCTACTCAACTGAATGAAAAAAAAAACATGAATGAAACGGTTTTTGCACCGTCCTTAAGCATTATGCAATGCGCGAAGTGCTCGATTCGATCGATCCGCTTGAAACGCGCCAACTAAAAGCAAATTAAACACCAAAGCAAGTCCGGCAGAAATCGCCAAGAGTAGCATCGCCTTCATTTGGTCACCGTCATTTATAGGATTATTTACCCCAAACCAGCCGTAGCCGTTGGTACTTAGAGGGGGCCAGCTATTAACTCCGTTCACTTCGTTCCAATGTTTTTCACTGGATCCACGAAATACAGTTAGCTGAAAGCCTGTAACGGACAACCGAGCGGCATTCGAACAATATCGATATCGACGATGGCATCACGAGTGATGACCTGACAAAGTGTGGAGACACAATGATTTGACCGTAACTTATTCAATTTGTCAGAACAAAGGCAGCATTGTTTGGAACGATTAATTACGAACTATCACCGATGAGAGAAAAGCGTGCATACTCAATTCACAATATGCGGCTCCTGGGGGTCAATTTGGGTCGTACCTAACCTAAAACTGCCCACCAAATGAACCGATTGTTATGTAACAAGCCGCACACGCTGGTCACTGATGCTGATTTGCTGGGTGCAAATTGGTATACCTGAGAGAAATAATGGATGTTTGTTTTCGGAAGGTCCGAAATGGTGGCATTCCTCGGGGCAACGGTGACCCACATCGGCGACGATCGTGCAGTCCACTTGTTGTCCAGAGGTGGGCATGAAATGAAACACCGCACTGAGTGAGAATGCCCGATCAAAACGAAAGCCGATACAATGGCTTAGACAACAAACGATCATGTCGGTTGACTTTCAGCACGACGGGTTCAGTTGGAAATCAATTTTCCCATTCGGTACGACTGTGCATTACTGTGAGCACTGGAACCTTTAAATTTCAACCATTGAAGTGCTGAACCGGCAAGAGGCGCTTCAACGGTAATGTTTGTGGTAATAGATACAGTGTGAGTGAAGTAAATGGCGATAATCGTGATAATGATCAGCGAATGTTGAGGCGTGATTTTTCGCATATTTTAATCGATCAAAAATTGTATAATCGACTAAAGTGCGTCGAGTTTTCTTCGGAGTTCAGGATTGTTGAACCTTAGTTTCCGATTTAATTGAAGAGATTGCTCCCCATTGAAATTTTACCGGGTTTTATGGGTTTTAATAAACTTGTTTGCTCTTCTTTCTACATTCAAAATATAATTAACCAGTTTTGTTTATTTGTTATAAAAGAGGAACTATCAGTAGAGTGTGGTCTCGGACTCTAGATTTGACTTTCTCTGATCCAGACTTCGAATTCCCAGTCACATCAATGGAACCAACCTTCATTTGTCGTTGGGTTCATTCAAATAGATCCAGTGGTTACCGGGGAAAGATTTCCAATATAAAAAATACACACATACACACAGATATTTTGTGATATAGTCAAGGCGAAATCCGTATTGACTCCAATAATTCCACCCTCTCAATACATGTCATAAAATATTTTAACAAAAACTTGTCACAATTGGCTTAAGTTGAACTCAGATCAGTTGGGATTGTGGAAACTTCCAGTGTTAATGGTGTCCAGATGTAAACAGCTGCTCCAATAGCATGACTAATGATTTGAATCTGGTATAAAAAGAGTCACTGCCGCCGAGACAAAAATGCATTTCTATGCCGCCATCGCCCGTAATATGATCGGTGCACAGGTCTACTCCAGACAATATTTTATTTTTCCTGTATGGAATTACTCACTGCTACCAGAATCGTTGATCTATTATTATATGCCCGGTGTCTGCTGTATCTCGCACTTTTATTGTCACTGCTGTTTAGAGTAAGTGGCATACTTATTATTTATCCGTGCTTGTGTGTAAATATTTTTACCGTTCTGTTTTACCCCACTGCTCCACTATACCGACCACTATTGTTTCTATCAACTAATATTTCCTGGAGAAGTTTCAACTGTGTGACGCTCTTGCCAGTTTTTTTTTAAGAGAGACTTTTTTGATAAGAGAAAATTCCACCAAAGTATTGTGGAATGCATCCTGAAGGAAGGGTAAGCATGAGAGTAAACCCAGGCTCGAAAATCCTTTGACATCGACTGGCCTGATTCTACTAACTATTACGCAGCCACCCCCGCAATTCCCCCTTTGCTGCAGCGCCACATTCAACCACAAGCCTGAAAAAAAAAGTTTTTTGGAGTTTATTGTTTGTTTAGACTTTTAGCATTTTTTTCTGAAAACGAAACATGAATGGTACAAACAAAACTTTCACCTTCAGACGACTCCTTAACCGGCGCATTGTGATTTATGGGACCATTATATCACCCCACCAGGTAGCTGCATATGAACATTTTCACTATCTTGCCGTAATTAGTTTCAAACCCACTCAGCACGAGATAAATCATCGGTACTCCCAGATCGCGACCCGTTTCTTGTTTCACGACGTGCCAGTGTTAAAAGTTGACGAATTAATTATTGCCCGGGAAAACACTCCACGCAGGACGAGTTTGGGGCATATCAAAAACCTGCAGTAATTATTACACCATACCAGCGCTGCTGGTTAGCAAAAACTATGCCCACAGCTTCACCCGGTTCCAACTCGTACCTGTGGTGGGCTTCTTCTTGGTGCTGCTGTTTGTGTACGCCAACGTTGGCTCGCTGCACCCCCTAAAATGGACTCCTGATGGGAGCAGCAACGGTAATCGCAGCTGATGCCTTCGCTAATCTGACTGCGCATTATACCAAGTGGTGGTGCTACCGTGAAGCTGAAGTTGGTAATAGGGGTGCCTCGTTGTCGAACGTTACTATTAAAAAAAGCAATGAAATGCCATATAACGGCAGTCTTGAGAGAATTTTTTTGTTGAAATTTGTGGTAACATGATTGTAGCCGTCAAATTAATATGTGATAATTTTCATACACCCCTACTAGACAACATGGATGCTTAGTTTGCATGCCTGCATTCTTTTACCATGTTGAATTTGCATATATGTATCAGAGCGATGCAATTTCGAACCAAATCAGTTAAGAGCTGTGACACCATACCAATCTATTAGGTTTACAGGTACTACTAGTTCGGACTTTCTGGAGGCAATCTGCCTCAGACCCCGCAAGAAAAAAGTTATTTCGACTCCGAGAAACCGGCTGCAATGCATAGTTTTTCCAAAAGAGGTTTTACAACATATGTGAGTGCGCTAGCAGCAGTGGATACCGAAGAGACTTTTTTCCTTCTTCAGCACGTATAAGGTGAAGTAGATTACCTCCAGTTAAATTAGCGAGACGAGACCAAGTAAAATAACAAAATTGCTTTTGCCCGCATTTAGTTGCTAAGGTAGACATTGAGATTTTTCGTGTCATGTCCCATACAAAGTCGAATCTGGTCTCGTACGGTTGAGGAATGCGCCGAGAGCTCCGGGTTTGTTTGCGAAATGGTGGTCTTCGGAAATGCAGCAGGTTTTCTTTCGGTGGCACGTCATTCTCCTTGAATTTACCAAACAAATTCATTCTTTGACTATTTGGTTCCTCATTTGGTTTGGGCACGATGGTAAACTTGTGAATTGATAATAATTCTACTCCCAACAACAACACCGCTATTATCCGACGAGAACAAAAAATGCTTACCACAACAGGAACCACAAAAGTACCGTTTAAGTTTAGTCGCATGTTTTTTTAACCACAGACGGTGTTAAATATACAAATACGCAGAGAGAGGCATTTTCGTGTCAAATGACCGATCGACCAATTTCAAGTGACTTCAACTCGAATCGAACTTTGCGTGTGCATTTGACTTAGCAAACTGAGTATTAGGGTGTCCCAAAATTGCACAAGTCTGGGACTCACCCTCCAGATGATAGAAAATGGTGTTACGAACAAACTTTGTTCGGCGGCAGCTCTAGAAAATGATGTTTTCAACTGGCCCCGATGACTTTTTTGAAAAAATCGGTTTTTCTTATGTCAGATCCAAAAAACATGTCCAGTTATTCAATTTTTCATGAAACCTAATCCTTTTATATTTTTTACAGCTTCCTTAGGGTCCAAACTGTAAGGAAAAAAATCGTTTCAGATTGATTATCGTCAATTTATTTTCCTAAAAAAAATTCTATCGTTTGGAAAAGAGATTTTTCAAGTATACTTTGACATTCAATCAATAAAAGTGGGAATTAAACCTAATGCTCTCACCAACTGAATGCCATTGAAAGTTGGGAAATTTTATGAGGAAGAACATTGCCAAAGACTACATGGCTCTGAAATAACTTGATTTTGAGTTATTCGTGATTTACTGTGGAATAAAATGTTACATTTTGATGTTTTCCAATATTAAAATGTTCATTTGCCGTATCATATAGTATTATAATTTCAACTAAATCTCCTGCTACACAAAGGCCCGTTCTGCAGGGTCATTGATAACTATTAAGCTTCAACATTTCGATTTGGCATCAAGATAATAATTTCTTTCTATCCAGGCCTTGGGATCTTCCTGCGAAAAAAACTTGATACCAAACCGCAGTCTATCGAAAAAACATTAGTGATTCTTTGTGAGTTCACTAGGTTTTTTACAGACGCATTTTTTTTTTCTCTTGAATTTCTCTTGAAATTTCACTGCTACTTTTTTCAAGTTTTGTACCACCTCCTCTTCGAGTCATCATTAACATTTTTATCAAAAAATACCAGGCTAACATTGACTTCCGGAAGATACCACAAATGCAGTCTGTAGACCCGGCACCGTACCGAAGTCACCGGAGATTGCGGGTTCGAGTCCCATCTGTCTTAGCAGAGTGACTTATAAAATCAAAAGAAATAATTATCGGTTTCCGTTAGACTCTACTGAAAATTTAGGAAATAAATATTGAAATTCAGTCCGCGCAAATATATATTTCGACTGTGACATACAGTCATCCTCAGTGCCTATGTGGACTGGTAAAGAGCAAACATGGTATGGTAAACAAACCGACCGCATAATTCCCTACCTAACTCCAATTAAGAGGGCTAAATTTCCATTTTACCTACTACAAATAAAAAACAGGGCTTACGCTTTGCTCTTTACCAGTCCACATAAGCACAGAGGATGACTGTATGTCGAAAGTCGAAATATATATTTGCGCGGACTGAATTTCAATATATATTTCCCAAATTTCTAGTAGAGTCTAACGGAAACCGATAATTATTTCTTTTGATTTTATAAACTTGATTATATTTATTCAATTTTTTCACTCGCCCTTGATTATTATAGGAAAACATTAAAATTCAACTTTTTATTTCACAGTAAATCACGAATAACTCAAAATCAAGTAATTTTAGAGCCATGTAGTCTTTGGCAATGTTCTTCCCCATAAAATTTTACAACTTTTAATGGTATTCAGTTGGTGAGAGCATTAGGTTTAATACCCACTTTTATTGAATGTCAAAGTATACTTGAAAAATCTCTTTTCTAAACGATAGATTTTTTTTTAGGAAAATAAATTGACGATAATCAAACTGAAACGAATTGTTCCCTTACAGTTTGTACCCTAAGGAACCTGTAAAATATATAAAAGTATTAGGTTCCATGGAAAGTTGAATAACTGGACATGTTTTTTGGATTTAACATAAGAAAAACCGATTTTTTCAAAAAAGTCATCGGGGCCAGTTGAAAACATCATATTCTAGAGCTGCCGCCGAACAAAAGCTTGTTCGTAATACCATTTTCTATCATCTGGAGGGTGAGCCCCAGACTTGTGCAATTTTGGGACACCCTACTGAGTATTTTCTACGGGTAGAGATTTTTTTAGACTAGAGAGCAGTTTTTTTCAAGACAGCATACACTTAATTTATAACCTTTTATTCCAGAAACTTTTGATTCTATTGAAAAACTGTCTAAGTACGAGTTGTTGGAGAACTGGATCGAGTTGAATTGTTCATTTACCATTCTTTGTGTAAAATCTCAATGTTGAAGTTAAAGCAATAACTGAAGTTTCGACGTAATTTTATAGTATACATTTTAATGGAAACTTCAGGGTGAAAAAATGTCAAAATTTGTGTAAGAATTTCAGGGTTTCTGAGCAAAACGTGATTTTTAACAAATGTTGAGAGCCCCCGAAGTGCTTGGCATGCGCCGGAAAGCGTGACGCAAAGCACATAATGGGAGGCCCGATGTGTACGGCCAGTAAGCCGACTAGAAAGTCACGGGCGTGAGAGTGATACAACTAAACTTGAACCACCACTACGCGGCTCAGCAACTGCTATACCTAGCAGGCACTGAGTCGTTGTCGGACATCGCCCTATTCTCGGACCCCTACCATATTCCTTCCGGAAACGGTAACTAGATTTCGGGCGGGTCCGGCATGGCGGCAATATGGACGACGAGCAGGCTCCTGGTTCAGGAGGTAGTGTCAACCTCAAACGAATGTTTCGCGGTTGCCAAGATGAACGTAGTGTACTTTTGCAGCTACTATGCTCCGCCTCGATGGTCTACCGAGCAGTTCGCAAAAATGATCGACCGAACTGATCGGTCTATCACCGTTGGTGGAGGCGGGCGACTTCAACGCATGGACAACCGAGTGGGGAAGTCGATGCACAAACCAGAGAGGCTGGATCTTGTTGGAGGCTTAGGCAAAGCTCAACATAGTTCTGGCCAATGTCGGCATAAAAAGCACCTTCAGTAGAAACGGCGCGGAGTCGATCATCGATGTGACGTTTTGTGGTCCAGGACTGATCACGAACTAGAGGGTAGACGATGGCTACACTCATAACGACCACCTGGCGGTCTATTCTAGTGTAGACAGTAAAACGAGACAGCATACGGCGAGTAGAAATAAAACTCCAGCTCCCCGCGGGTGGAGGATATCACACTTCAATGCAGAGGTATTTGCGGGAGCAATTAGACGAGAGCACGAAGCGAGCAGAATTCGTTCCCCGAACGCAGATCAACTTGTTGTCATACTTTCGCGGGCGTGTGACGCCACCATGCCTAGGAACCACCAGCCTAGACATGGAAGGCCACCAGTCTATTGGTGGACCGACCCGATAGCGGACCTCCGTAGAGCGTGCCTTCAAGCGAGAAGAAGGACGCAACGTGCGCGAACCGACGAAGACAGGGAAGATTGTCGAGCGGCATTCAGTTCCGAAAGAACGACACTTAAGAGAGCAATAAAAGCTAGTAAACGTGCGTGCTTCAAAAGACTGTGCGCTAGTGCCAACACTTACCCGTGGGGTAACGCCTATAGCAGCGGTTCTCAACCTGGGGTACGCGTACCCCTGGGGGTACTCGAAAGCCTTCAGGGGGTACGCGAAGGAAAAATCATTAATGGCGGACAAAGCAATTTTTCTTTATAATACTTTATTTATTGTTCAATATTGCTCTTAAAACATTACTGTAGCAATCAAACAAACTATAGTTAAATTTGAAACCTGAACTAGACTACCACAACATGATCTACCACTACTCTCTCGCACACTACGAGAACATTCTAAGTCAGGGGGTACAATCGATATAAAAAATATCGCCAAGGGGTACGCGGACAAAAAAGGTTGGGAACCGCTGGCCTATAGGATAGTGATGGCCAAGACCAATAGTGCGATGGCGCCCGCAGAAAAATCACCAGCGATGCTTGAGCGGATCATAGAGGGACTCTTTCCACACCACGAGCCAAATCCTTGGCCTCCGGCTGGTTAGTCACTTCACCGACGTTCCAGCATCTCAAACTCAGACCAGAGGTGGTCGGCCAACCTGCCGAACACCCAATATATGAGTGACGACGTTAGCCGTGCCGAGGAAGAGGAGGCGGAAATGGTTACGAATGAGGAGCTCATCGTAATCGCCAATTCCCTGAAGGTGAGCAAGGCACCGGGTTTGGATGGGATTTCGAATCTGGCTGTGAAGAAAGCCATCAAAGAGGCCCCCGGACTATTTCGGGAAGTCATGCAGAAGTGCCTGGATGACTGTACATTCCCAGAGAGATGGAAGCGACAGAAGCTGGTCTTATTGCCGAAGGCAGGGAAACCACCTGGTGACCCGTCGGCATACAGACCGATATGTCTGCCCGATATGGCGGGTGCGGTGCTCGAGAAGGTTGTTCTCAATAGCCTGGTTAGGAACACCTAAAGTGCAAACGGTCTGCCGAGTAACCAGTTCGGCTTCCGAAAAGGCAAGTCTACGGTTGATGCTATCCTGTCCGTCACCAAAACAGCAGAGGTAGTACTTCAGCGTGAAAGATAGGGCATTCGCTGTTGCGCAATCTTCATGTTGGACGGGAAGAATGCATTCAATAGTGTTAGCTGGGATCCCATAGCCCACTCGCTTCGGAAACTAGACATTCTGGTGTCTTTGTACAATCGTGTGATAGTTTACAGCACAGACGAGGGTCAAAAATGTGTCCCAATTACCGCAGGGGTTCCACAAGGTTCCATCCTGGGCCCGGTACAGTGGAATATCATGTACGACGAAGTGCTGAAACTTAAGCTTCCCCAAGGGGTTGCGATCGTTGGATTTGCGGACGACATCACACTTGAGGTCTACGGCGAGTCGATCGAGGAGGTTGAGTTGACGGCCTCGTACTCTATAGGCGTCGTCGAGGACTGGATGCGCTCCAAAAAACTGGAGCTGGCGCATCGAAGCAACAGGCGTTGATCAGCGTCGGGAATTACACCATTGCCTCTAAGCGCTCTCTGAAGCACGTATGCACTTCAAGTGTAAATATATTCCCAGAGAGTTTAGGTTGGGCATAATATTATTTTTCAATCATGCGGCGAAGACGCATAATCGAAGGCAAGTCCGAACGAGCGTTTGCGAGTAAGGACAGTATTCACTCGTACAGCGAGTCGGCCAAAGGCCGCGAGTGTATTGCTTTCCAAATGACACTCTGATGGTAAAATACATGTTATTGAAAGAGGGCTGTGGTGATGATGACGGTAATACCGTATTCCGTCTTACTTCTTCTCTTACTTCCTTGTGTCCATTCGGCCTCGCGTCCATATGTCTCGTGTCCGTATGCCTGCCGTCCATTATGCCTAGCGTACTATACCTCGCGTCTCGCGTTCCCAAAACCTCCTCACGCCTAATTTGGTTTCGTTTACTCGATAAGTTCTTGAGCTATGCATATATTTGTGTTTTGTTTGCATGGGAGAGGGCTCCCATGAAAAACGATTAGTTTTCGAGTTGCGCAGAAATGTGTGTTTCATCTGTATGAGAGCCCTCCCTTCCAGATGAGGAAAGGGTGTCAAACCGTTATAGATACCTGTCTTGTCCCCAAAAACCTCCAAATGCCGAATTCGGTTTCGTTTGCTTGATTGATTCTCAAGGTATTCAGAAGTTTGTGCTATATTTGTATGGGGCTACGTAACCGGCGCCGTTACTGATGTATACAAAGTGGAAGCTACTGGATTGTTGTACATTGAAGATGGTAAACTAATCCCAAGTTGCCATATACTAGGTTTTCTATGCAACTTCACTGCGAAATATGCGGTAGTCAAGCTCAGCTCAAGCTCAAGTACAAGGTGGAAGCAGTTCTTCGATGAGCACCTCAATAGCGAAGCAATGGAAAGAGGCGGAAGGGAAGTTAATCCGAAGTGCTTGCAAATGATAATAGTGTGGCCAGTTCCCGATATCCTGGATATCAAACGGCACTCCGCTGGGTGATTTTCAGAATTTCTGATTAAGAGAGACTACCGAAGGAATGAATGAAAGGAGTTTTATGCTTCATCTATAAAAAGGGCGATCGACTACCATGGTATAAAGTTGATCAACGCCGCCTACAAAGCTTTCTGCCAGATTCTGCTCCGTCGTCCATGTCCTCTAGCGAAAGGGCTATTTATTCAATAATACTTTCTATGTAGATTCGTAGGGTAGCATTGAGCAAGTTTCACGCAAGTTTGCGCTTCTACGATATAAATCTTCACTCTCCGGCAGATCCTTCAGAAATGCCGTGAGTACAACGTGTCCACACATCACTTCTTCGTTGAATTCATGGCAGCATATGACGCGGTCGATCGAGACCAGCTATGACAATGGTTTTTCGGACAAACTGACGCGACTTATCAAAGCTACTCCGGACCGAGTGATGTACTACGTGTGCTTAACGGGGAAACTATCGAATGTCTTAGAAGTGCGCAGAGGGTTATGACAAGGAGATGGATTATCCAGCACGTCGTTTAACATTGCACTTGAGGGTGTAATACGACGAACGAGAGATAAGATGTTCGGCAAAGGTAGTCAACTCAAAAGCTTCGCAGACGACCTCAATGTTATTACGATAAATTTGCGACGGCGGTGGCTATCTACGTCAAACTAAAAGTGGAAGCAGGTGATCGCCATCCAAAAACCAAGGAAACCAGCTTCTGATCACAACTCTTATAGGCCGATTGCAATGCTATCCTGTATCCGGAAATTGATGGAAAAAATGATACTCCGTCGTTTAGACCATTGGGTCGAATCAAATGGTCTACTATCAGATACTCAATTTGGCTTCCGCCGCGCCAAAGGGACGAATGATTGTCTTGCGTTGCTTTCAATAGATATTCAGCCGGCGTATGCTTGCAAAGAACAAATGGCGTCTGCGTTCTTGGACATTAAGGGGGCTTTTGATTCCGTTTCTATTGACATTCTTTCGGGTAAACTTCACCGACAAGGATTTTCTCCAATTTTGAACAATTTTTTGCACAATTTGTTGTCCGAAAAGCACATGCATTTTACGCACGGCGATTTGACAACTTTTCGCATTAGCTACATGGGTCTTCCCCAGGGCTCATGTTTAAGCCCCCTTCTTTACAACGTTTATGTAAATGACATCGACGAATGTCTGGCAAATTCATGCACGATAAGACAACTTACAGACGACAGTGTAATCTCTGTTACAGGAGCCAAAGCTGCCGATTTGCAAGGACCATTGCAAGATACCTTGGACAATTTGTCTGCTTGGGCTTTACAGCTAGGTATCGAATTCTCTCCGGAGAAGACTGAGATAGTAGTTTTTTCTAGGAAGCATGAACCTGCTCAGCTTCAAACACAAATAATGGGTAAAACGATTTCTCAGGTTTTGGTACACAAATATCTTGGTGTCTGGTTCGACTCTAAAGGCACCTGGGGTTGTCACGTGAGGTATCTGATGAAAAAATGTCAACAAAGAGTGAATTTTCTTGGTACAATAACCGGACAATGGTGGGGAGCCCACCCAGGAGACCTTATAAGGCTTTACCAAACAACGATAATGTCTGTTATTGAGTACGGGTGTTTCTGCTTCCGCTCCGCAGCAAACACATATTTGATCAAACTGGAGCGAATACAATATCGTTGTTTGCGTATCGCCTTGGGTTGCATGCAATCGACCCATACGATGAGTTTGGAGATCTTAGCTGGAGTACTACCATTGAAAAACCGCTTCTGGAGCCTGTCTTCTCGTATTCTAATCAAATGTGAGGTCTTGAACCGTCCCGTGATTGAAAATTTTGAAAGGTTAATCGAACTTAATTCTCAAACCCGTTTTATGACATTGTATTTCAATCACATGTCCCAAAATATTAACCCTTCTTTGAATATTCCAAATCGTGTCGACTTATCAAATACTTCTGATTCTACTGTGTTTTTCGATACATCCATGATAGAAGAAACTCGTGGAATCCCGGATCATTTACGCGTGCAGCAAATCCCTAAAACTTTTTCCAATAAATATCGAAACATCAACTGCGACAATATGTACTACACTGACGGATCACTTCTTGATGGGTCCACTGGCTTCGGTATCTTCAATAACAATTCAACCGTCTCCCATAAGCTCGATAATCCTGCTTCTGTTTACGTCGCAGAATTAGCTGCAATTCAGTACACCCTAGGGATTATCGAAAAAATGCCCACGGACCATTATTTCATCTTTACGGACAGTCTCAGTTCCATTGAGGCTCTCCGATCGATGAAAGATGTTAAGCACTCTCCGTATTTCCTGGGAAAAATACGGGAACATCTGAGTGCTTTATCCGAAAAATCTACTCAGATTACCTTAGCGTGGGTCCCTTCTCACTGCTCGATACCGGGTAATGAGAAAGCGGACTCTTTGGCTAAGGTGGGCGCAACAAACGGTGATATTTATGAAAGACCAATTGCCTTTAATGAATTTTTCGCATTTGTACGTCAGAATACGATCATCAGTTGGCAAAATTCTTGGACCAAGGGGGAACTGGGAAGGTGGTTACATTCCATAATCCCCAAGGTGTCGACGAACCCGTGGTTCAAGGGGTTGGATGTAGGTCGGGATTTCATTTGCGTGATGTCCCGGCTTATGTCCAATCACTATAGATTTGACGCGCATCTCCGTCGTGTTGGGCTCGGGGAAACAGGTATCTGTGCCTGTGGTGAAGGTTATCACGACATAGAGCACGTTGTTTGGTCATGCCATGTACACCGTGACGCCAGGTCTAGATTAATAGCTTCCCTGCAGGCCGAAGGTAGGCAGCCGGCTGTTCCTGTTCGTGATGTCTTGGCGAGCCGTGACCTATCCTACATGTCCCTTATATACGTTTTCCTGAAATCCATCCACGCCCCAGTTTAGTCCTATCCCCTTCCGCCTACATCCAACCAAACGACAAGAACACGTTAAGACCCCGGATCCGGAAACAGCAATCAGACCCGCACGATACTCTCAAGGCCAGATGGAAACAACCCAATATGCCAGTCCGTAATATCTTGGCCCAGCAGCGGAACAGATTTAATATGCTGCTTACCTATGGCAATGAAAATCATCAAACAGCAAACCTGTGCTTTTAATGCAAAATATTCTAGCTTTAAGTTAGATTTAGTTTCAGCTCGTAGTCGGCAGCGAGGATAAAAAATTTGCTTTTAGTAATTAAGATACTTTAGAAAGTAAGCTACCAGATATAATTGGCGCCGTTAAACATTGAATTGTATTTGTGCCGTGTCAAATAAACTATAGATGAAGAAAAAAAAATAAGAGTGGAAGCACGAAGAGTTTGATTAGAAATCAATGCGCCTGGAACCAAGTATATGAAAAGGAGATCTCGGAATGTTAGATGAGTTTGTATACTTGGGATGCTTGGCAACCACTATAAATAGCGCAAGTAAAGAGATCCAACGACGCAGTCAAGTTGGTGGTTGGGCTTTCTTTGTCCTTCGCAAGTTGCTTCGATCCAGGAACATAGGCCGCCGCAAGGAACTGACGATGTACAAAACTTTGATTAGACCAGCAGGTAGTTCTCTATGGACATGAAACCTTGACATTGCTCACGGAGGACATACACGCACTGGCCTTATTTGAACGTGGCGCAGGCGTTGAAACCACAGGCACTGTAGCTAAATTGGTTCTTTCCAAGGAGCCCACCGGTTCCAGGAATAGAGGGATTCAACGTGCAAGATAGCTTGACCAAGTTGAAGCAGACTTGCGAGTGTTGAGACGCCTAGAAAATTGGCGATTGGGTTTTGATAGAAAAAAGTAATGTTTTGAAAGTGTGTATTTTTTATTTATAGTAATAAATTGTTGAAAAACTCTTCTTAAAACATACACAAAAAGAAAAGAAGATAGTGATACTCTTTTATAAATAACAAGGCAATTTGCTCAAATATAATGCGCCAGTTCACATATTTTTGAGCAGGAAATGCTCGAGAGGATAATCATACTATAGGTAGAGTTGCAACAGAGAAAAAAAAACATTCTACGACATATTTCCGTAGTACACAGGAAACGCCTATCGACGTCGACGAAAGACGTGATACTTTGTTCACGCTGGTTGCCGATGATTTTTTTTTCAGGAGAGTCAATTTGTTTTTGCGATTCTAGCTAAACCCGCCTTACTGACAGCTACTTAGGATGAATGGTGCGAGTGATCAATCCAGCATAGGTATAATGTTGAAAACTAGACTTCGGAACGGCTATAAATAAACTAGAGCACCGCCCTTGTATCGGTGTTCATTTCGCATAGCAGAAAAGACTCAACGACGCATATTACAATTTTTCGCCTGTGGGCATGTTGCACATATACACTTTGGAACTAACCGAAGCTAATGTGGTTTTGAGGCTGAACACTCTGCACTCATTGCTCATGTTGCAGCGGTGGACATTTGTGCCCCATGTTCTAGTCCCGTATCAACTTTTACGGATCTCCGCCCGCTCAACTTGAGCTCGTGTCGTGCAGGACACAGAAAAGCATGAATGATGTCAAGGTCCAGAGCCGCGTGTTGAACCTGTCGATTTGAGAACTCTATCTGATTCTCGAGCGTACCTTCCGAACAAGTGAATGTAATTACAAACATCAGAATTTTACGGCCAGAATTGAACATGTGCGAGTCTCTAATTTCAGCGTTTGTGATGCTGGTCGAGTTTGCTTTTTATTTCGATCGAAACCGGTTCTGCTCTAAGTATTGATCCGTATCGCGACTATTTTACGTCGTATACGCGCCATCGAGTGGTCTTGTTTTTTTTTTCACTTTCAGACCAGGCAGCAACCTGCTACATTTGGAATTGTACACGCGGCAAGCATCGCATTATGAAAAATGAATAGCTCATAAGATGGAATCGATTATAGATATGCGTCTAATGGTCGCTGTTTTAGACAGCCGGAATGTGCCAATTAATATGCAAATTATATCAAGATATTAGTCCATGCTAAAAGCTCCGTTTAATTCTGCAGTGAAACACTTTACAAACACTTAGAGGGTTTGGCCGAAACGGTTTCTTTCTGAGCAAGACGCACATGACATTTTGTTAAATTAATTGATCTTGTGCGCCATCTTGAGTTGTCTTGTTTTTTTTTTTTTTGTTTTTTTTTTTGTTGACCCTGTACCCTCTTTTAGACTACGTTTACTAGCGACATATATCAAAACATAAAAGCTTTTTTATTACTTTATAAAGGTCTCGGTGGTTCAGTGAACCGTTGGATCACAATACCGTGTTACCGTCGCCCCGGTACAGCTTCCTGCAGTTTAATTGATGTGGATGTTCCTTACACGAAGCCAATTATTGCAACAAAATACGCAATGCTGTGCCATAGACGATGGTTGCGTAAAATAATCCCCGAAAATAAACCCTCAGGCATCACGCCGGAATGAAGTCATACACCGGCAATACCCAGTAGTAGCGAAAATCAGCTACTGAGTTGCGTTGTCCCCGCCTTTTCGCGTAACCATCAATGGAACATCCAAGTGGAATGACGACATTCCGTACCGTAAATTTATGCCGGCGCGGCACAAATTAAAACATGTTCTAAATGCGACAGCACTCAGTGCCAGGCTCAGTTGGGAGCTCGGATGCGATGCTACTTTACATCTCACTTCGCCAACAGAACACGGAAGATGGGAAGCATACTTTGTAATAAAATTCCTGAACGGTTTTGCTTTTTTTCGCGAGACACGTTTGAAATTCGATCACGATCACGATCTTTTTCGCATGCTTGAACACAAAAGACTGAACCGACTCGATCAGTATATTCGATAACTCGGTGCAAACCGCGTGCTCCAGTGTGTGGTCAACAAACGGTTATCGACTGCGTGAATATGAGTGGATGCATGCCAACACGTGACTCACTGAGTTTCCTTTCATAATTATGACTTTTTGTGACATTAGCTTAGCATTCTAAGATTTCGTGCTCTAATTAGAATATACGAACTTTATTTTTCGTTAAAATATTACATGTTTTTTATCACTCATTTATGCAGCATCGATAGGCAGAATTAATTGTTTGAAACACTCATTTTTTGGTAAACTGTGAGCAAGATTTATCTAATGTTTACCGTGCTGGATCGAAATCCGTACACCTAAGCACATGATAATCTTCGACGGTCAATATAAAATCAAGAAATCACATATTGTTTTAACCTGGCATGTTTACTTATAGGTCTACTTATATTTTATCACTATTTTCAAGCAAAATGATTTAAATCACTCCGAAACTCGAAAAACTCATGTTTAAATAGAACATGTTTTGAATCGAAATCCGTACACAGTTTTTTGTCTGAATCAAACCCCGTACACTTTTGAATCGAAACCCGCACACACGCGATATAGACTGGATCCATACAGCAATGAATCAAAATCCGTATAGATATAGAAGTACAAAAATGAACATCTTTTATTTATAATTTATCTTTAAATTTACGAATAAATATGTTTTGAGGATCAATTGGTTCCTAAGTTCCAGCTACTCTTGAAGATGGCTGGAGGTGCTTTCGATCCGCCAAAGGTAGCATTGCTGCAGGTACACGGACTCCAGATCATAGAAACGTTTGACAGCGAATGTAAATAATAAGTCGGAAAGAAGAATGCAGCATGGGCGAGAATACTGCGACATCATACGAGAGCGAACGTGGGACGATACCGACGAGCACGGAGCAGCCAAAACTTAGTTTCCTGAAGGAAGAAGCACCAACAAGAGGCCCGCGATCGCGGTGTGATGGCCCACCAAATTAACGAGAGTCGGAAGATCCAGAAGACAACAGGATTCCAACCCTTGATCTTTTGGTAGTGGAGAAACATCGAAACTGCTGGATTGTACCAACTTCCCAGTAAGCGTGTGCAAAAACACTGACTAGAGTCGCGACTGGTTTAGAAGAAAAACGAGTACCGGAGAAGTGGATGGAAGGTATTATGTGTTCCATCCACAGAAAAAGCGACAATCCGGAGTGCTGCAGCTACCGGGCAATTACTCTGCTGAAAACAGCCTACAAGGTACTCTCTCAAATAAAGTGTGTACGGAATCAAATTGATTTACTTTCAAATGCCTGTAACTTTTCACTCATTGGGTATTTTCTATTGAACATTTGGGTAAAAATTCAAAGCGTATTGTTGACATAGTGTTAGTTGCACTCAGCTGCTAGTGCAATCGTTTCGAAGATGGAGTCGAAATAAAAGAAGAGGCGTAAAGCAATTTTGCGCACATATCTAGAAAATCCGTAATCGTGCAATCAGCAGAAAGCTGGGAATGGTTCAATCTACGATAACTCGCGTCTTGAATCGGTGCAACGAGCTTTTGACAATTAATCGGAGAGGAAAGAGTGGCCAAAATAGATCTCCGTATAGTGTAAAAGATCACAAGCGGATAGTTCAAGCTTTTAAGATAAATCCGAGCTACAATACTACAATAGTTCTAATTAATGGACGCAGTAGTCTAGTTCCACTACAAATAAAAAATAAAAAAAAAATCCGAGCAGTTCAGTTAAAGATGTGGCTAAAAAATTGCATTCGAGTAAAACATCCGTTCAAGAGGCGAAAAAACATAAGGATTACACACGTACAAAGTTCAGAAGGCACCGAATCGCAATGAACGGCAGAATACGGCGGCAAAAACACGTGCACGGAAGCTCTACACCTGGATATTAACGAAATTACATTGCCTCGTTATGGATGACGAGACATATGTAAAAGCAAACATCCGGCAGCTTCCGGGGCTTCAGTAATTCACCGCTCAGCATACATTCGATGTTCCTGAGGACGTTAGAAAGCAGAATGTGTCAAAGTTTCCAAAAATTACATGGTTTGGCAAGCAATTTGCTCGTGTGGAAAGCTGAGCACCATATCCGTGACAACCGGGGCGGTCAATTGGCAGGTATACTTGAAGGAATTCCTCCAAAAGCGTTTACTTCCACTTCTTAGGTCACACAATGGTCCTACAACTTTCTGGCCAGATTTAGCCTCTTGTCATTACTCGAAAGATGTTCTGGAGTGGTACGAGACTAAGAAGGTAAATTACGTACCGAAGAATCTCAATCCCCCGAACGCACCTGAACTGCGGCCAACTGAGAAGTACTGGTGTAAGCACTTCATCCTTTTATCATTATCCTTCTTATTAACATATCTCCCACCTCGCATACAATCCTATCCTTCCTAGAATCACGGACATTGCGCGTACCCAAAAAGTATTGCTAAATTGTCATTCATCACTAGGTCATAAATTGCAAGGCCACAGTGACACCCTTTTTATATTTTGTTTCCACTGCTTTCCGCATTCCGCATGGGCAATTGCTTTGCATACGCTGCGTTGCCCATTCCAAACATTTGGTCAACACATTGTTGACTGTTAGTTATATTGTAAACAGCATGATGGTGGCTTGAGCTTGGTTCTAGCATGTAAGACTAGGTAGTAAGTTATTTGGTAAGAAAAATGGATTCATTACCGTTTAGACCTGCCAACGGCATAGTCCTTCCAAATAGAACTATCCGAACTTGCCATGAATGAAAAGTACAAAAGTGACCAAACTGGGCCATCATGAAGCAGGCACTTCGGAAACATCCCAAGGAAGTAAAATCGAAGGGGGATTTGATGAGGAAATGGATTTCCAAACAATAAACAGTGGGTTCTAACGTTGTACTAGACCTTATGAGCGGTGTTAAGAATGTCCTCTTCGAGCATTTGGATATGGAGAAATTGAATGGGGAATTGATTGAAATTGAATAAAATGAACAGTAGAAAACTAAACAACATGTTTTATTTTACTATCTGAACGTTAGAAGTTGGATCAGTGAAAGTTACCAAATTTTTTTTTGTGATACAATTTGATTCCGTACGACCGTTATTTCGCCGTCGACTTTTCCATTTGCGAAGAAATTCATGGTGCACTACCAGGCGGGATTCATGGGTGCCCGCACCACCACTAATCAGATATTCGCGATTCGGCAGGTTAGTGGAAATGCCAGGAATACAATGTATCAATACATCATCTATTCATCGATTTCAAATCGGTATACGACACAATCGAGACATGGCAGATTATGCACGACTGCGGATTTCCGGACGCAATTGGTCAAAGCGACGGTGACGATGGGTCGAGTGATATTTGTGGTTCGAGTATCGGGGGCACTCTCGAGCGAGGAGATGTTTAAGGCAAGGTGATGGTCTCGGCCTACTTTTTAATATTGCTCTGAAAGGTGGACCATCTCCAAGTTGGTCTCGAGATACGATGCTGAGCTAACAAGTCAGTTGTCGTATGCTCGAATACTAGCTGCCGGAGCTGGGCATGTCCTTTGAATGTTGGACAATAGCCCACTAAAGATGGTTCTTGAAACTAATCCGTCAGGGACGAGATGAAGAGGTGCACAGCGGGCTAGGTAAATCTACCAGGTGGAAGATGACTTATAAACCCTATGCAGACGCAGAGCTAGCGAACTGCAGCCATGGACCAAGTGAAGTAGAGGCGAATAATACGTAAAGTAAAGGCCACATCATGGCTTGGGACTGTTTGGTACGGTAAGTTAACGTTTCATTTGACATCTGTATAGATATTTAGGGCAGTTTTGTATATGTGACGTATGAATGCTTCGAATAATTTTAAGCCCCTGATATATTTTTTATTTATTTTTCTTGATCACATTTTTTTAACAATTTAGTTAGGGTCAGATTGGACCGGACCGGAAATAGATTTTAGAGGTCGTTCATATTTTCTATCGAATCGAAACGGAACAAGAACTTCACTTTTCGTTTCTGTGTCGATACTCGAACTATAAATCGAGTCGACCAAACTTGTATGTAATATAGGGTAGAAGCACCGGCTTTGGCCATAGCACAAGTTTTGGCCATGATAGAATAAAATAATTGTGAATATAAATAATTGTGAAAAAGTATCTTAGATTACTCCTGAATCGAAGTCTCCTGTTGAACCTGCTGTTACTATTCAACAAAACTATTAAAAACTTAAGCAAATAAATATGCGTATTTAAGTTTTAATGAAGGAACTAACTATGCTTTCTCCAATTCACTATACAGCATAGGTTTAGGTAGTTTGTAGGCTATTTTTCATAGAGCATAACTTTGTTTAAATTTGCCCATTTCTATAACAAATCTTGTTACCAGCATCAGGCACAACTTACTACAGCACATAGATAAAAAAAGTAAACATTTCGGTGTGATTTTTCTCTGCAATATCAAAATTACCTACAGCTTCCAAAAACGTTCATTGATCCATTCTTGGCCACATATTAATGCAATTCCATGATTCATAATCCTGATATTGGCCTTATGTAAACAAAACCATGGTAACGTATTGATGTTTATGCAAAACATGAAATGTATGGAGTTTTTCGGGCTGACATCTTAATCGCATGAGATATGTGAAACTGCAAAACTAGTTTGGGATTAGAAAGTCTCCGTTTGTTCAGATTATTTACAAATCAGTAACTTCATTTGCATTTACCAAAACTAACGCTTCGGATTCTCAATCTTAACCTGATTATAATAAATGGCACTTGAGTTACCGAAGTTGATGTTAGCAAATAATACGAAAAAGTTTCTATGTAAAAAAGGAATGAGCGGAAGCTTTTTAATGTAGATCAATGACAGACGAAAAATTAATATAGGGCAATGATGTAATGTCAGTGTTATTAAACATCCTACTAAGTTTAAACAAATTCTAACTTTGCCCTGCTAGCTATGTGTGAATATAATATCATTATTTAGTTTGATTATTATATATACTGGCCCTTTGGTTAGTTCAAAAACGAGGATTTTCTGCTGTTAAAATATATCTATATGATAAAGTCAAAATATAAAATAAATTTGCGTGACTTCAACTTTTTCGCGAATTGGCCACAATAGGAAACCCAAGTGGCCAATTTAGAACTGCTATGGCCAAAACAGGAGCCTATAGAAGTTTTTTGATTGTAAAATATGTAAACAATACAACATAATTTGATTATTTAAACTCATTGTTAGTGCAGATTATAGGGGATTTCATCCGATTTTTCCGTTGAAATTATTCAATTACATATTTTTCAAAGAAAGAAGGACAAATATCTCTCATACATAACATATTATGACCAAAACCGGTGCTCTTACCCTACATAACACAGTCAAAATTGTTTCACCAAACTACAAACAATATTCATTTGAAGATTTTTTACTTTTATCTTTAAACCCATAAAAAATGATACTCTGTCATACCTAACAAAAAAAGTGTTGTGGTACTAACCAACAGGTGGGTAATTTCGATTTCTCGCATGACAATCACAATTCAACGTCAATGATAATACTCTCAAGATAGATTGAAAACATCATTTTATTGTGAATCAGTTTCGTCGGGCAATGCAAAATGCCAAGGTTCAACATCGTTCGTTCAGTTCAAATAGTAAAATATTACGCACGAAATGACCATGTAATGACCAGGGTACCCATATATATATTCTCAGTCAATGTCATTCGTCTTGGCCTACTACAGAACGGTTCGACTGCCACCGCGTGTCACATAACGCATTATCAACCATAGACGTGCGTGTGTAGCACACGTAGACTACTTGTGGTTTTGGTTGCTTAGCACAAAATAAGAGCTATTGAGTGGTCAGTAAACAGCTTGTTGCTGAAGAGTGACTGTTGCAAAGCGCTGGGAAAAAATTAATGTCTGCAGGTATACCACCGAGTCGTCGTGGACTCTTGAACCGCTCGACAGCCTTCTGTTCGAGAGGACACCTACTCAGGTGAAATGCCGGGACCTTCAACATAAGTAATAGCTGCTGTTTACAGCTTCTGACTGTTTTTATTGGACTATTAATTTTGATAGCATAGGTATGGCTTTTTGCCCCATTTAGTTTGGTGTGTTGTATTATCAAATATGATCAACATTCGTGTCAATACAGGTTATTGCATTTTGCTTAACTCACGATTCTACAAGGTATTTGATGCACGTTGAAAGAATCTCCCGAAAACGAACTCCATTAGCGTTTAAAAAATGATTGAAGCTAGGCTTTCCGTTATGCATCAGAAATGAGCCAGAATAGTAGTTTTTTGCTACTCGAACGTTACTTGAAAACGTTTGTAGTTTCTGTACAATATATTTATACTTCCCAGGAGTGTCTGTAGACCACCCACTCGCTACACTCTGTTTGAAGTGCTTCCACTTGTTGCTTCAAAATGTCGCGACTTCCTTCACTAGTGGCCCATCGAGCTCCCACAAATCCCACACGCCAATGTGAGATATTTCCGCACGAGTTAAACAGCATAAAAAAATATCGGCCAGCAGCGGTGAATTATTGTTCCATCGCAAAAAGCGACAGTGCGATTGAAATCAATCACCAATGTTGAAACTCCTAGCAGTAGAAGTGATTCTGGCAGTAAAGTCGGTAAGTTCTTACGAAACTACCACTGAGCGAAACCGGTTCCCAGCAGCTTATTTGTCCAGCCGTTTTCCGCGAGCGACTTGGTCATCAGAGCGAATTGGGCTGTCGGAGAAGTTCACACATTTGACTTTTAATTATCTCGTGCTGCAAGTGAGCGACCAGGACCACAATCCGACCTCTAGTAAAGCCATTCAGAGCCAAGGAAAAAAGCGGCTTACTACAGGGTGCCAGTCTATTTTCACTTTAGTGTCACAGATAAATAACAAGTTGATAGTTAACCCGATTCTTATTTTTTTTCTATTTAAAGCTATTCTCGGAATAAAAGTGATGGTTTTCTTAGATTGAGACTTACTCAGTTACTCCCAATTTTATTCGAAAATTTAATTATGATTTTAAGGAGATTGATTAAAATTGCCTCATTCAATTTATTCATAACCCGCCATGTTATTTTTCTGTTTTACGCAAACATCCAAACAGTACAAACATTCAATGCCACGAAAGGGATGATAACATAGGCTTTCTACCAGTTATTTTAGAGTTGTTGTAATACTTATGAAGTTGATTAGCTTATGTTATGTATGTTACAGATTAGTCAGTTAATTCTAGTGAAAAGATTACACTGGTCAATAAAAATTTAGCCCTAGAGCACTAACCGGAAAAAAATGAAATATGGCCTGTTAGACGAAAAATTTTCCAGGAAACTTCGAAAGCTTGATGGTTTTGAAAATTTACGGTATAAAATTCCTGTTCCTGAAGCTGATTGAAATCCGCCCTCACATAAGTTTCGTCGGTCATGATGACCCGTCGAATTTTGTGAGCAGATTTGTATACAGCTTTCGGGACCGCTGCTTTGAGGACGTGTTTTGTTTTTAATATTGGTTCGCCACGTTCACATTCATAAACGTCGACAACCCGGCTCGTTTTTTGGCCAACTGCACAGTAGAATAGGAGATATTGCGCTTGCGATTGTAGCCGCTTCCAGACTTCCCGGCGGTCGACAGACACTCCCCGAACACTTTTAAAATGTTTTTCACGGTCGATTTGGCTACATCCAGCAATTTCGCCAACTTTGCGTGCGATAACGTCGGATTTTCTTGCAATGCGAGCAATGTTTTGACATGCTGCTCCCCTCGCTTGGACGTCATTTTGAAAATTGAGAAGCATACGGTGAAAACTAGTCATAGAAACCATAGTTTTTTTAATGCATTTTTAGCCAACTTTTTCAGACTTTATAAGGGTATAGATGATTCCCTTTTTACATAAACGTTTTTCACAAATTAATCGTGATTCAAATAGCACAACTTTTGTGTACCAATAGCACAAAATGACACCTCAAGCTTATGAGAACAGAGTGCAGAATTTTCAATGTCAATTAAAATTTGAAATGTCAATTAAAAATAATAAATCAATATTATAACATTTTTCAATGGAATCGCTAACAAATCGATTTTTACTATAAACATTTATTTTATCGATTACGTTTGTAGTTGATGGTTGGTTTGAGTTTTATGACATAAATAAAGTGTATCACTTTCACGTACAGGGTGGCACTGTATAATAAAATTTTTTATAAAATTATTTGATTATTAGTATTTAAAATAGCAATAGTTTTATAACATAACCATTGCAGTAGATTCTACTACATGAGAGTGCCTTTTAAAGATTGTTATTTCATCCAGCTATAATGCATTGAAAATTATGAATATCTTTTATACGTAGGTATATGTTCTAAAATGGCACCAACATGGAAACTTAATGCTTTCGCAGCTGTAATTTTGCACGTTAAAATTAAACATAGACTAACTTGCTTCGAAAGTTATGAAACAAAGTAAAATATGCTGGCACTAAAAGCTCAAACTCTGTTGGACCCATATTGTGCATGATGTTTATTTAAGTAAAAAATTAACATGGTCACGTACAGCGAGACAGTAAGCAGAAACATTAACGGATGATACCAGTTAGTATTTCGTGAGCTTTATTTCAGCTTCCGTTGTTTGCTCATGTTCTCGGTTGTAATAGATGTTATTAGAATCAATAGCATAATCAGTGGAGTCAGAGACGGGCCATACTAGTTAATTTGAGCCCTACCCAAAAAGGCTGCTGTGTGGTCCGTGGCGTCTGCACGACCAGCGAATTTGAGGGCCAACTGAACTACATTTATTTAAAGAAATCACCGGTTTGCCCGAGGGCATCGGTACGCCAGACTGTCCAACGGTCTGGACAAGAATGGTAGCAAGAAAGATAGTTGCGACCTCCTGTGCAATAATAACGCACCACTGGCTGGCCGGAGCTGTTGGAGACCGAGCTGAAAATTAGGCTCAACCTATAATTTTGCTAAGGCGAAAATTACCCCGTGCCGCCTAAACCTGGTTATTTTGAATGGCACTTCTACTTTGTAATATGCGCGCGCCAAGTCGATCATTATTAGCCAGGCTCAGCGCCGCTCGCCATGCTTATTGGTGCGGAAAATGATCTTATTGCCGGGAAAAGTTGGCGCAATCAAATTGAGAACACATTTCATACGAAAATGGAATGCGCTTGAATAGCGGCCCGTATACTGTAGGAGCACCTATTATCGAGAGTGAAAAGTTCAAATCGACCGTAATCGAACAGAATTTTTGCACCTTTCGGATAGGTTAGATTGCAAATAATGAACCGTTTGATCTACGGCAACTGATCAGTTTTGAATCGGACTATCGAGGTTACGTCACACGAGTTTTTGCTGGACTATAAGTCAATGTTGAAATGGATAATGATCGTAATGGTTTGCGTTGACCTTTTTCGTCTACTGGATAATCTTACTCAATGATGATATACAAGATATAAAACAACGGAAAAATAAGATTACCGTAATAAACAGAGGCTTGCCACTATTCATTTTCGATATTCTATAAGAATTATAATCCACAAACAGTTTCCAACTAGTTCGAAGAATCATCACTCTGCTTTTGTTCGCCCAAAAAGAAAAGTTGAAGATCTCTCCACAAAATATTCTATTCTAGTATATACGACGATAATTGTAACATATATTCATCCCATGGAACATTGACACTCAATATAAAGGGAGAAAAAACTTATATTTTCCAACTATACCAGACTGCCAATCAACGGAATAGATTTCCCTCAGTATACTCTAGGTTTCATATAGAGTAGCAAAGTTAGAAACTCATGTGACACTCACCATCCCAATCTTCTACCTTAGAAAAAAGATTCGTCCGAAAACTAATCGAAGTTCTTCGTTCAATAGCGAATCTCTTTCTACTTCAAACATTTACCAATATTACTAACCATAAACTAAAAGACGTAACACTGGAGCTGGGTTTCCATCGCCACAAAAAAACGATTATTTCGCTAGCGCTGCTGTTGAAACTCGAAATACAGAACGTAGCGCGAACACGGCAGCAGATGGTGCCAACATCCAGACGATGATTTTATTGACAATTTGCTCAAAGTGTTATGTCTATTAGTCTGTGCACTAACTATATTACTTTAATCTTTAGGTGCACTTCTCAAATTTTCGAAAAAAGCTCCAAATTGTAGAAATACATAGGATGATTTTTACAAATTATAAATTCCAACTGAATGATTGAAAAAAACAAGGAACTTGGATTCCCTATGATTTGAAGCCAGTAGACTCTGAGTGTCGTATTTGCGCCTATAATCAACTGTTCCAGCAGCAAAAAGACAGAGTTTTCTTGTTCGCATCGTAGCGTGTGATAAAAAATCTATTCATTACAGCAAAGAAAAGAAACTCATGGGGTCTGCAAGTGTTGCTTCTACACCGTTGGCTCTGCTGAATATGCACGCTGCGTAGGTTATGCTTCCTATTATGATTAAGAGCCGAGCACAGTTACAATACAAGCAAGAACACACTCAAAAATTTTACTGCATGACAACACTAATCCGCATACTGCCGAAGGAAAAGTTCCTCCTGGTCAAAGGGAAAGTTCCTCCTGGCCAAAGGGAAAGTTCCTCCTCGCTCGACATGTTCACCAGGTATTTTGCCGTCCGATTATTACTTGCTCCGTTCGATGGCACATGGTCTGGCTGATCAGCAGTACTGCTCATATGAAGACCTCAAAACAGTTATATTGTAACGGTATTCTAGCTGATAATGATTCATAGGTCACTTTATTTTTCAAAATAATGCAACAGCGTTCCATTTTTATTGCTTTTTATAAATACCTATTTCTGAACCGCATCCATCTTTTCCACACTGTAATGGCGGAAGCTATGAAGTAAAGTTCGTAATAAATTACCCACCCTTTTTAACAAATTTACTTAGGAACATCAGTTTCGAGCACTCCTATGGTATCGCGCCAGGTTCTAAAGGCTAGCATCTCAACCAGGGCTATGCTATAAACGTCAAATTCGATATAAAAGTCGCGTTACCAAATTTTATAGCGGTACCACTGATATTGTGGTACCACTGACGTTGCGGTACCACTGACATCGCAAGACACGACAAAATTTGCCAGTAATGACAATCATTATTGTGATAATTTTGGTAACACCATTTACACGGTAATATATCTTAATGTTAAAACTGCACTGTGGTCGATAAAAATCATGGTTTTAAAGTTGTTTGCTGAAAAAATGACGCCATATTGCCTTAAGATATCGGATACAGTATACTCATTAAACGTCAGACCCCTGATCTCAACGTATGTGTGAACGAGATAGCTTATCACCGCCACTTCTTATACACCTTTATCTGACAGCTGACAGCGGGCACGAATGAGATTGAGCCTAGGACATGAGTTCATAGGGGCCGTTCAATAATTACGTAAGCAAATTTTTCCACTTTTTCAACTCCCTCTCCCCCCCTAGTAAGATCTTACTGCTAGCATATATAGTAGGGTGGGGAAAAATGATCGATTTTTCAGAACCAAGTTTTTTTGGCTCCTTTTGGGGCCCCAAACAACCCGAAACTTACCGGAAGTCGATTGGTTTTGTCTCCGCTTGGCGCATTTCATTTCAAATTTGTATGAAAATTTATATGGGATAACCTATTTTTTTGCATTTACCTTTCTAGAGAGCTCAATAATGATCTAATAATGCACTACATTATGTAAAAGTATAGTATTTTAGATGCCTAACAACTTTGCAGAATGAACTGAAGAGCTAGGATGTCCCTAAGAAGAGCTATAGCTGTTCAAAGTTGAGTATGTCGATTTTAATGCAGAAAATCTTGTTTTCGGCCAACATTACCAATGTACCGGCGCTAGTAGGATTCCCGTCAGAAATAACCTGTCGTTACGAGTTTATACACTTAGCTGGATCAAACAAACAAATTCAGGTCAATATTCTAGGCGTAGGTAGAATCTACAACGTGTTTCAGAGGTTACTTCTGATAGAAATCTGACCAACGCCGATACACTGGCAGTGTTGGCAGAAAAAACGATTTGCAACATAAATTTCGACATACCCAACTTTGAACAGCTCCAGTATATTTTTGGGACATCCTAGCTTTTTGATGTCTTCGGCCAAGTTGTTAGGCATCAAAAAACCTACCATTTAAAGTCAAGAAACCTATGGTTTGAGCCACTTTGAGCTCTTTAGAATGGAAAATGCAAAAACGTTGGTTTTTCCATACAAATCTCCATATATATTTGAAATGCAATGCACCAAGCGGAGACTAAACCAATCGACTTCCGATAAATTTAGGATTGTTTGGGGCTCTGAATAGAAACTTGGTTCTGGCTTTCTGCTATCAAGTTTCGTTTTTTCCATATAACGATTCCCCACCCTAATATATAGATTTTTATTTTAGTTTTATCATTATGAAGCAAGCACAATACTTTGTTTCCTCTTCTGTCCTTTATTCGAGTAATTATGTGATTTCCTTTTCATGAATTTCACCGTCCACGCTTTCATGAACATGGTTATTTTAACAGCTGCGTTAACAATGGTTTTCTTACGTAATATAATCAATTCACTCCCCTCCCTCCCTTATAAGATAGCGTAAGAAAATTACACACACCCTCCTATTTGCTTACGTAATAATTGAACGGCCCTATAGTCATTCACTGTTATTCGGTATAGGGATGTCAATAGCTTCATGTATTTTATCAAAAGAAATATATATCTGGCGGCATTTGTGTTGCTGACGCAAGCACTACACTCAAAGTATTTTTCACGTTATAGTTACCGGAAAAGTTATGTAAATATTTTTTCCACTGTCAATTTCCAGTAAATTCTTCGTGATTTTCATTTGAGTTTGTCATGACCTGGTTAGATGAATAATCCTGTGAATTTTGTTCGATAGACATATGCATATGAGTTTTATGTAGAATTTACCTACCGGTAATGTATAAAGTGTTTTATACAACGTATAATTTTTCTAATTTCCAAGAGGAGATGATTTTCAGAAGTAATCGAAATATGTTGCATTATAAATCGACCGGGAATAAATTCGTAAATAAATTAATCAACCTAAAAACTGGTGAATAGAATGACATTCGCTGGCGATAATTACTGTTAGCTACATGTTCAGGTATCTTCTTGTCCTCAGAACTGAATCTCTGTTAAACCTGTTAGCAGTTATTTCAATGATTACACAAACATAGAAACGTTTTAAAAAGCGGATTATTCCACGAAATATTAAGTAAGCGTATCCTGTTTAATTTTTCGATTAACTCGTGAATATGTAGTGTTTAATTTGTATGCTCTCCGCAAACGTCGACCTAGTGAGATGAAAATGTAAACCCGTGACATTGTTTGCAACATTTGGTTGCAAAGAAGGGAGAAGGGTCCGAACATCTTGAGTTTTAAATGGAAGAAATGTTGGTCGGTTTAGTTGAGCTGAGCACAAAACCTACAGGAAAAAGTTCAACGCAAAGAAATATTAAGATTTATTCGTTACTATGCAGATTTCCAAAAAAAATTTAATCTTGGTTTGGTAAGGCCTCAAAGGGTGCCCACCCATTAATTTCAGGGAAGGGGGTGCCAACATCAGGTTGAGATGACGCGAGATCCGTTCTTGGAGTCGACAAGATAACCCTCTTGCTCAAGACGACTAAATATAGAATAAAGTACAATCTTCTACAGAATGTACTAAATGAAAATCTGTTGAAGTTAACCTATTGCTTTTCAACCGCATTAGGATGTCAGTATTAATGTTTGTATTTTTTCAATAGCTTCCACTGTACATATGTATAACATTATGGTAATATAAAAATACAGCCCGAATTCGTTGTCTAGGTCACGACTGCCACACAACAAGCGAATCGTGTTCGCTAATCGAGTAATCCGACAATGCGACAATTTTTTTTGCAGGGATGCGCCGATTATATATTTTATTCCTTCCAGCAATTGAAAATATCTCCTGATTTCGTAGCGGTAGAATTGTATCAAAGAAGATTCTTTATACTAAGATGTGTGATTATTGTTTTTTGTTAATATTTTTCGTCAAATCTTTTTTCAATAGTAATTGAACCTACCATCGAGAAGTAAAGCGACAAAAGACAAGCTTTAGCCTTTTCAGCCAGTAAGCTTTTGATATTTTGTGATGCTAGACATTTTCAGTGAAGGCGCTGAAAGAATGAAAGAATAAAACGATCAAAAATGGTCTGCATGAAGTGACCAAATTGGTAGCAATGATTGACAAAATATCAATACCGAGATGAATAAGCGCAACGCCCAAACCATGTTGATATACATTTCATTTATTCAAAAACAATGAATATCCGATTAATAAATAAATCTCTTTATAACAAATTTTATTCAGAACACTTTTTCGGGCCCCATTTGAATAACATTGTATTTTGACATAAGAGTGACATCGTAATTAGCGAACGCCCAACTAATTACTACTATATATTCTTTCGATATGAACGAAAAATTCCTGTGCAAAGCAATTCTGTTTAAATTATTTGTTACTTTTTTGGCAAGCTCTTTTCGAGTGCCAAATAATAACTTTTTTTTTGGGTGGGGAAGTTGAAGTAGTGTTTGACCCTATACCACATACAAACAGACGTACCACTCCGTACAAAATTCTAGGGAAATGGTTGTTCCTTGTGCGACACATACTGGACACATTTCGCAAAGGTAAACTTTAAGCCTTCTACTGTTTTGGCAGCATGGTTTGCGACAACTGTTATAAGTTCAAAGGGATAAAGCACATCAGCGCTACCACCGCTGCGACGGGAATGTTCCGCATAACTGTAACCCTTTTTATTTGACCGTTATGTTTATCCCAAGAAAATAAATTTCGTGGTACGTCTGTTTGTCTGTGCTTATACTTCACCATTATATTTTAAGCTACTTTCCCAAACTTCTTTTATTCAAAATTTGTAGGGATAATGTCGGCGAATAACAAAATTGAATGAACAAAAAATAACGCAACGGCTTTTTTTACTTTTTTTTTCTAAATAATATCATACAAAATATATATATATATTCATTCAAAATATATTCATTTCTGATTTGCATCGAAATCCGAAAGCGAAATCGAACGTCAAATAGTTTCATACGATTTAAATTGCTAATCAAAGCAGACACATTTTTAATTCCACGTTTATGAATAAATTACACGACAAACTATTGCTTTCATCCGTAGGTAGTTTGCGATCCCATCTTTTTTGTGATTCGGATGATTTTTTGCACTGGCAGCAGGTCCGGTCTCCTCAGGTGCTACCAGTGCTCAGTGGAGAGATGAGGATTATTAAAAGTGAATACAGAAAAACATGTGTTCACCTGTTCGGCCCATGTTGCTAACATCTAAAGCAACCTGCACGAGAAACAGCTTTCAGTGGAATATTTCGTCACGACTTTTTGCACAATTTCCCAACTAAAAACAACGGCTTATTGCAGACCGAAAAGCGGCTTAAAAGATTAGACGAAGTGTTCGGCCCGCAAGGCAGCTCGACAAGAGGATGAAACCAAACCTTCCTTTACGTTTGGACAGCTCTCTGAAAAGGGATGACTTGCTGAGGCTTTAATGTCTTGGGCTTGGTAAAATTCACATGATCATTATGATCACGGGCAACACTAGTAACATAGTTGGCCTAGTGGCTGCGCAGTGCTGCATATCGGCGGCACTCGAGCGTGGAAAATCGCGAATTATCTACAAGATATTGACGTAAACCTGTATGCTTTTTAGAAGAAGACCAGCGACTGACTGCTTAACATTTCACGATCGATTGTTCACCCTGTTGAGCAATAGCTGCCACTGCTGAAGATGATTATCACTCTTATGTTAATGAGTGTTACCTAGGTGGCTACTTGAGGTGCAGTCAACTGGCATTACCATTGGACTAATCCCAATTAGTGATATTCTAACAGGATCCAATTTGTAGTGATGTGGTTAGAACTCACTTCACTCGGCTAGTTTTCAAGATTCAAGAAAATCGTACTTGGTTTAGAAACGGAAAGGGGTCAGGATGCAGACATTTGTAGTAGAGATGGTCGGGTACGGGTATTTTTACCCGAAACCCGTACCCGACGGGTTCGGGTCGGGTTTCGGGTAACGCCAAAAAATATTCTACGGGTTCGGGTCGGGTACGGGTAATTAAAAAACCAAGGCTTCGGGTTCGGGTCGGGTACGGGTTTGAAAAATTCTCAATTGGTCGGGTACGGGTCGGGTACGGGTAATTCAATTTTCGTGCATTGTGAGAATTTAATTTTTATCATTTCAAGCCTGGGTGTTTTCTTAATGTCGATAATCGGTAAGATCGGAGAGAAAATCGCCCATCATCACTCAACGAGAGATCGCCCAATACCTATTCTGACAGTTGTCGGCAGTCTTTGCACCAAGGGAATGACATCATGCTATCGCTTTCTAATGTTAGATTGAATAGTTCTTCCTGCAACGGTTTTGATTTAAATGGAGTTTTTGTCGGGCTTTTTTCATAGCTGTCAGGAAAACCGCGGAGCATTGCACAGTGGGGCGACTTAATACAAATGCTTGCCAAGTAAAAAAAAAGTGTCGATAAATACGACAAAAATATGGTATATACTTAATTTTGGGGTGCTGAACACGAATCTCCATTACACTTTATTTGGAGACGTTCATAAAGCACGTGACTTAATTTTTCATGATTTTTTAGCACTTCTCCCCTCACTTTTTTATTAAACAGAATTATATGATCTTTAACCACAAGCAACGCCACAGGGCGTCCTCTTTACAAAAACAGCTTACGTAGTTTTTGCACAACTCCTCAAATCAACCAAATTTCGCAAAAAAAATTGTTTTTTATAAAAATTAAAGCAATATTATATATTATAATAGGTAATAAAAACTAACTACAAATCAACTTTTTCTTCGAGGCCAAAAAAAAATCACAGGAGGGTTGTGTGCAAAGCCACGACCGCAAGGTTGAAGTAGAATACTTTTAGACAGCTTTACTTACGGCTGTACATTAACCTACGGCCGGGCGAATCGGTTCGCGCCGCTTTTCGCGTTTAGCCTGGCAGAGGCCTAATGCGCACGGCCAACACAATAGAAAGGTGTTTTAACATTGAAAATTAGACACGGATTTACTGGAGTAAGTGTTAGCAAATGCATCTACCGCTAATACCGCCGCTATCGTACGAAAGCGCGTCGTTTCATGTGGGGAATAATATCAACAACGAGAAATGACGCGCATCTAAGCACACCCGAACTGTTTCGCCGTGCCGCTTCCATTTACTTCCTTATAACATCGGCCTCAGGGAAGTACCGGCTGCACCTACCGCTGAGGCTGTTACAATACTGCTACTGGTACCCAAAGCTATTAACTCTTCAAATTAAGTGCTTTATTTGTCCTCAAAAGAACAATTGTTAAATTCCATATCGGATATAATGCAATCGCATCTCTGTAATTTAACCGACAGTAATATTCTTCTGAACAAAATGATCCAACTTTTCCATGAGAGGAAGTGCCGGCTGATGTACGGCAAAAATCTCACCCGATCGCTCGCGTTGGCGTTCAGCCTGGCAGAGACCTGAGACGTGGTGACCAACCACAGGGCAAGTGATTTGTTTAATTTGAAGGCAGCCACAGGCGCAACCCGCTGCTATCCTCTGTTACTGGTGAGTGCTGATATCTGCTGCTACTGCTGTCAACGTTGTGGACGGTCCATCCAGCTCACCTTCCGACTAATGAATGTAGCTAGTTTTCCCAGAAACGCTCGCTGTTGCGTGTTGCATCATGTTGCAACTTGGCAGCTGGAAGACGACGAAATTATGTTCATGCTGATTGATTGAATCGACTTCATATTAGCTCTGCATAGTCGAACTAACTACTTTTGTGAATGCGTTCTAACAGGGCAGTTTGTCATTCAAAGTCGGTCATGCTGATCGCAGCCTTTGCGCTGCCCCTACAGTGGGGGGTTTACTAAATAAAGTGAAAATTAGACAACTACAACAGAATTTGATTGCATCCCGCACAGAATGTCTGCTTGTGTTGATGCCAGAAAATTATTAACCTTCAATTATTTGTTTATTTGCCTTGAAAAAGGCATTTTGCGGTTCAAAATCGGTTGCTGATCACAACCTTTGAGCTGCCCTAACAGTGGGGGATTAAGATACACGGGCAACATGCACTGTGAAAGCTATTTCACATTCAGTAAATTAGACGGGTGTGACAGATTTAAATTGCTAGGATGCAACACAGAATGCTTGCTTGCGTTGTCAAAAATTATTAACTTTCAATGACTTGTTTATTTGACTTGAAAAAGGCATTTTGATGTTCAAAATTGGATTTCCCGATGGCAATCTTCATGCTGCCCCAACACGGGGGGAATAAGGCAGTCTGGCGACACACGCTGAGAAGAACCGCGTTGCTCCCGAGACGTGGTGACCAACCACAGGGCTAGTGCTGCTGCTAAGGAAGGACGACTGCTGTCGTAGCTGTCTAGAATTATTATGAGCGGCTTCGGCTGAAACAGGCTCTTATATAGGCCAAATAGCATGTTTTCATTTGCAAGGTATATAATTCTGTCGACCGTGCTTGGGAAGCAATCATATAACGACCAATCAGAGGTCGAATTTTTCGTTTTGACAAGGCTTGACTATTTTCAATAGTACAATAGTGTGAATAATAAAACTACAATTATCTTCTTTTGGGAAGAATCTTAGAAGATTTTTCAATCTATTGCTGCAAGAACGAAGGAAATCCATCGAATACTAGCCGATTTATTAGCATTTGAAATTGGACATATTTTTCACTTTTTTCGGTTTTAGATTTTCATTTCACATCCCTATGTAGCCGAACTTCCTGAGAGAAGTATTCTACTTCAAAAAATCAAGCTATCATTGAAGCTGCAGAGCGTTTCAAAGTAATGATATATTTTTTTTAAATATGTCAAAAAACGTCAGTATGCCGAGTTTTGAAAAGTTATAAAAAAATCAAATTTTATGATATTGCACCCAAATTTTGGACTTAAACACTTAAATGTTTATTTATTTATTTATTTATTTATTTATTTATTTATTTATTTATTTAATATCTGTTTTTTTACAGATTTTTCGAATTTATCAATGACACCGAATCTATACTCAAAATTACAGGTTTTTGGCAAATGCAGTGAATTATCAAATTTTTCTCAAGTTATAAACTATATTAATTTCGACCTTTTAAAATTCGTTTGACCCTTTTATGTGTTTATAAAACTCGTCGTTTATTTTAAACTTTACCAGACATGCACTTTTCATAGTGGACTGATTCCTTATAGTGGACCACCCGCCTGAAACTCTGAGTTCATTATCATTCGTTCACACGCACACTCGGTTCTAGCCTGGCTCCTGCCATCATCTCGAGAAACCACATATGACAATCAGTGCATAAAATGTACGAGGTACCCAGGCATGTTGAAATAAAAAATTAAAAAAAAAAACCAGGACGGGTCGGGTACCGGCAATTTCGGCGTTTTTTTCTGTCGGGTACGGGTCGGGTACGGGTAGTTAGAATAGATATTTTTCGGGTTCGGGTCGGGTACGGGTATTTTAAACAAACCAGACTTCGGGTTCGGGTCAGGTACGGGTTTGAAAATTTTCGATGAGTCGGGTATGGGTCGGGTACGGGTAACAAATTTCCCATACCCGACCATCTCTAATTTGTGGCTCAGAAATCATGAGTTTTATATGAAAACCACAGACTAACGGACATAACACTTTGAGCAAAATCATCGGATCATAACAATAGTTTACGTAACTAACACTATCACTCATTTACAGTTCGACAGCAGCGCTAACGTACGTGCATGTGTCAAACAGGGAACCACAAAAAATGTGTGAGATTGTCATGTCGCGCGATGGTTTTTTTTTTTTGCTGGAAATTTTATATGATTTTTTTTTAACGATGGAGCAGGGTTCCAGTGTTACTTTCTAAGAATTATTAGTAAGGAACAATGCTTAGTAAGAAAAAATATACACTAAGAATTAACAATTTTTTTTTAAACACAAAGTTTTGAATTATTTTAAAAACTTGTTATTTTTTTTTATTGTGCATTAAGACATTATTTTACATTAAAACCTTTTCAAAGAATAGCCTTATTTCAATGATGTAATATGATTCTAATGGAAATTTCAAATCATAACTTTCGTCGAGATCAACGTTTTAAAACCTTCCATATTCAAGAAATTACAATTTAAAGAGAAATACTCAATTTTCTAAGGCACTTTGGCAAGATAATTCATTAAAGCTCATAAATATTCATTAAAACTCAAACTTTTGCGTGTAGATAGCATCTGTTTACTGTCTGATTCAAAAGATTATCGACCCTCTCTTAAAGTTTGCCGTTTTATCAGCTTAAAATAACAGAACAAACAAGCTGTTTCAGTGCAATGAAGTTTGCTAGATTATGAAAGTTTTTTTTTTTATCAGAACACACCGAAAATGGAAATGAGCGCTCTACTTAAGACTGTGATTGAGTTTCCTGTGTGTTCACGTTCAGACCTTCTTTTGGAACATGTCTTGCCTCTTTTTGCCCGAAATTTGCAAACGATTTACGCTGCACGGGGCAGCCCTACACGGCAATCGCAATCCAGTCTGGCCCCTTCACACTGCTGTGAAAGGATCCAGTTACGCCGATTAAGAAATTAATTAGCATCGCTTATCTGATTGTGGTCGTCTTTAGCGAGCAACATTTCGGGTCGAGGGGCTTAGTTGGAACCGAATGAAGTTATTCGATTCGAGGATGCGAATTAATTAACGAATGGTATGACATCCGAACAGAAAAAAAAGCAGATCCGATCGGTGAATAATGTTCTCATGGGCAAATGTATATTCATAATCGGTTGTCGCAATCTTTATCTGAATGTTTATCTCCGCTGATAATGAGGCTTAGATTACTGAATCAGTGCTGCTACGTGCAAATTCCATTCAATAGTTTGAAACCAGTCAAAAATAGACCAACCGAGCGCACCTTTTTATTCAGTTAGTGCTCATCGCTGTTTTAGCAACAACCGAGTTGTTAACTTATTACTCTGATATTTATTACTTTAGGACAATGACCAAAGAAATAATTATTTACCGAAGTGAGACTGAAAATAACTAAATACTGTACATATTTTATATTTTTTTAGTTTAAGTCATATTTACCGCGCAGAGGTTGAATATAACTAAATACATACATATTTTGTAGTTCCGAATACGACACATGTGCGTACGCTAGCGCTTATGTCGTGATACAAGACGCAACGCGAACACGCCAGCAGATGGTGCAAGTGTTACTAACGTAAAGTACTGGTATCATCCGAACAATGATCTTATTGAAAATTTGTTCGAAGTGTTATGTCTAGTCTGTGGAGCTAGGTTCCAGTGTTAAGTCTGTTAGTCTGTGGATGGGTTAATACTATAATGCTCATCCAGTTCTATCGTGGCTTCTTATGCAGTGTGCGGCAGAGAAAATTGTTCTAACGTTTATTGCAAACAAGTTAAAATTCATGATCGAATCGGTCCGTGCAAAGATTGCTTGCAACCTGGTACCACAGATAACAGACATCCAAGCCAATTTTGCTTCATGTGTAAAAAGATGCCACGGTTTTTTTTTTTGCATGTCTCAATATGCAGTATGGTGGCACTAAGAACACTTTCACGCATCTTACATCTTACTCGCGATTTCTGGAGTTTTTTGTTCTAGCTTGGATGTCTGTTATCTGTGCTGGTACCTTCTATAAGGAAACTTGCCAATGATGCCAACATTTCTGAGAAATCCATGCGAGAATCATCAATGAAGGCTTGCACGCATCTTCCAGAGCTAGAGTGAAACGACACTTGATCACGGAGCGGATGAAAGAACTACGAGTGACTCGATCGATGAAATTGCTTTCTTCGCTGAAAAAGAAAAAAATATAATCCTGTTCTCCGACGATAAGCTATTTAGCATCGATACTGTATCCAATAGCCGCACAGACCGGTTCATTTCATCGAGGAAAGTTGAAGATGTTCTTGAGAAAGTAAGGTTTAAGTTCCAAAACAAAGATCCGTCTGGTGCAATGATGTTTGGCTTGGTAGCGTCCAACGGTTCGAAATTGCCGCCTGTTTTTATTAATATTGGTGTAAAAATCAATACCGAAGTGTATATCGGTATTTTGGAGGTTCATGTGCTTTCTTGGACGAAGGCCAACTTATCTGAGGATCAATACGTTGTGCTACAACAGGATGGAGCGCCTTGTCATACGTCCAATCGGATCCAACACTGGCTAATAAAAAATTTGAAGTTTCGGCCAAAAGATTTGTGCCCTCTTAGCAGCCTGGACCTTAACCCGTTGGATTATTCAATTTGTTCGTATGATGAACCAAGAGCCTGCAGAACCTTTCACACTAGTGCACAGTGGGGCGACTCCATTCAAAGGCTGGCCAAGCAAAAAAAAAGTGTCGATAAATGCGACGAAAACTTGGTATTTACATAATTTTGGGGCGCTGAACACGAATTTGGCATCAATTTTTTGTTCGGGGCCGTCCATAAAGCACGAAATCCAATTTTTAATATTTTTGGCACTTTTTTTCTCTTTTTATAGAATTCTATGATCTTTGACCACAAGTTGGGCCATCGGGCGTCCTCCCCATAGAAAATATACGTAATTAATGGACGACCCCTTGAACTAAACAAATTTTGCCTAAATATATATATATATATATATATATATATATATATATATATATATATATATATATATATATATATATATATATATATATATATATATATATATATATATATATATATATATATATATATATATATATATATATATATATATATATATATATATATATATATATTTGGCAGAGCTGTATGCCACCACGGGTCGGTATTTGGCGATTACCGTAGGCCACGGAAGTGCTAACTGCAAGAACGCAGTCCCGGACCATCAGCGAGAGCTAGCCTAGGTTGTGGTGAGACTCAGGCATTGGGCCGCCGAATTCTCACAAAAGCCACATTATCCGGAAGCAGCTCTGACGGAGCGAATAGTGCCGCTCCCACCACCCAAATGCACTAATTCGCCCATTGGGATTGATGCCAGTAAGTTCCCAATTACGGTAACTGGTCGCAACGCCATATGATAAGAGTCGGATTTCGTTTTCGTACCACGATTCTGGGCTGGCACCTGCGCCGAGCTCCCTTAGTAAGGTCGTGTGACAACGGCCTGAAACGGCAAGACAACAACCGGTGCAGGGGTCTCCGTCCCGTAAAACCTGGCAGGCCTTCCAGTACGTTCCAAATTCATTGCCCGGTGGGAACCGGGCAGGAGTGGGATCAGATGTCCTTTCCTGACTTGCGCCGGACCTGACTAGCCATGGCCTCACTGCTTCGGCATAGACTACCATGGGACCAGATAGGCGACCACTCCAGTATGGATAAGGATAGCGGCTGGAAGGGGGACCCACTTAACAAAAATGAACAGTAATAATGAAGATCAACAATTGGGCGCAGATGGGTTGAAAAACCCGTTTGCACGAGGAGGCATCCAGAAGTCTCCGCCGAGAAAGGCGGAGATGGATGCAGTAAAGGACGCCTGCGAAGACGGCAAAGGCAGTACGCCTACCGGATCGACGCAAGACATCGCAGTGGCTGGTCCACTGTTGATAAAGGCGGTCGGAAGACAGCGAGACACGCTACCGAAGGTAGTAGCGCTGTCGGAGCAGCTCGATGCCATAATCGAGTTTGCGAAAAGTCGCACCAACACGACGAAGTACCTGAAGCAGGCTCTCTACATGCTTCGGTCCTCCGTCGATGCTGCGAAGAAGGAGCACGCCGAGCTCAAGGCAAGAGCGGTGGCTGCAGAGAAGAATGCAACGGAGGTGACCGGAAGGGCGACGAAGTCGGTCCAAACGGACACCTGCATGTTTGCAGCGGTTTGCGCCTCCGGGTCAGCCGCAAAAAGAGCAAGGCAGTCTCCGGGGGAAGCCCCCGAGAACAGCAAGAAACGGTTGGTTGTGCTAAGCCCGCGAGATAGCACACCAACGGCCTCCAAGTCCGCCGAAAAGTCTGCCGAAGTGGCAGCTACGGGAAACCCTTGGGTTACCGTGGGAGGAAGGAAGCGCCAAAAAGACAGCAAGCGCAACGACGAGAAGGCGACAGATCGTCCAAAAATGGGAAAGAAGGCGCGAAGCAGGGGCGACGCCCTCATACTCAAGACGGAGGGGTCCAAGTACTCCGAAGTCTTGAAGAAAATGAGAGGCGAAACCCAGCTCAAGGATCTGGGAGCGGATGTGCGGACCATCCGTCGTTCTCACACCGGCGAGATGATCCTTGAGCTCCGTAAGGATGCTAAAAACAAGGGCGCTGCCTACAAGACGGTAGCCGAGCAGGTCCTCGGGAAAGATGTGCAAATTCGGGCACTCACCTCAGAGGTGACTCTCCAGCTCAAAAACCTGGATGAAATCACCGAGAGGAGCCAGTTATGTAGGCGTTGTGGTGGTGCTGGCCATAAAGCTAAAGACTGCGGGGAGCCTCCCAAGTGCTTGGTATGTACTGGAAAACGGGACGCCAAGCACTTTATGGGAGGCCCACGGTGCCCAGCCGGTAAGGCGGCCACGAAACCACGGGCGTGAGGGTGACACAATTGAACCTGAACCATTGCTATGCGGCACAGCAGCTGCTATACCAAGCAGCGTCTGAGTCGCGGTCGGACATCGCAATCGTATCGGACCCCTACTGCATTCCTCCCGGAAACGGTAATTGGGTTGCAGATAAGTCCAGTACGGCGGCCATATGCACGACCAGCAAGTTCCCGGTTCAGGAGGTTGTGTCAACCTCAAATGAAGGATACGCGGTTGCCAAGGTGGACGGAGTGTTCTACTGCAGTTGTTATGCTCCGCCGCGTTGGTCTATCGAAAGGTTCACCCAGATGGTCGATTTGTTATCTATGGAGCTGACGGGACTAACACCCTTAGTAGTGGCGGGCGACTTCAACGCTTGGGCTGTTGAGTGGGGAAGCCGCCGCACGAACCGGAGGGGTCAGATCTTGTTGGAAGCTTTGGCAAAGCTCAACCTAGATCTGGCCAACGTTGGAACCAAGTGTACATTCAGCAGAAATGGTGCGGAGTCGATCATCGACGTGACGTTCTCCAGCCCAGGACTGATCGTGAACTGGAGGGTAGACGATGGCTACACCTATAGTGACCACCAGTCGGTCTGCTATAGCGTAGTCCAGAACGTGAGGCGGCAGGCGACGGGTAGAGCCAATACTCCGACCGTCCGCGGGTGGATGACATCGCATTTCGATGCCGAGGTATTTGCAGAAGCAATGAGAAGAGAGCGCGAGGGGGGCAGTTGGCTCCGCCCGAGTGCTGACCAATTAGTTGCCACATTATCGCGGGCGTGCGACGCCACCATGCCTAGGACCCGCCAACCTAGGAATGGTAAGTCACCGGTATACTGATGGACCGACGCGATAGCGGACCTCCGTAGCGCGTGCCTCCGTGCAAGACGGATGTTGCAACGTGCACGTACCGATGCACAGAGGGTAGAGCGCCGTGTAGTATTCGGATCTGCAAGATCGGCGCTTAAAAGTGCGATGAAGGCGAGCAAAAGGGCCTGCTTCGATAGGCTATGCGCGAGTGCCAATACGAATCCGTGGGGCAACGCCTACAGAGTCGTAATGGCGAAGACCAAAGGCGTGTTGGCGCCTGCAGAGCGATCACCAGCGATGCTGGAGCGTATCATCGAGGGACTCTTTCCACGACACGAGCCAAATCCTTGGCCTCCGGTTGCTGAGTCTCACGTCCGACGTTCCAGTATCTCAGACACAGACCAGGGATGGTCGGCCAACCTGCCGGGCATCCAATCCGTGAGAGACGGCAGCCGTGCAGAGGTTGTGGAGGAGGTAAGGGTTACGAATGAGGAACTCATCGTGATCGCCAACTCCCTAAAGGTGAGCAAGGCACCGGGACCGGATGGAATCCCGAACTTGGCCATCAGGACGGCCATGAAAGTGGCCCCCGATCTATTTCGAGCAGTCATGCAGAAGTGCCTGGATGACTGCCTCTTTCCGGACAGGTGGAAGCGACAGAGATTGGTGCTGTTGCCGAAGGCTGGGAAACTGCCAGGGGACCCATCGGCATACAGACCTATCTGTCTGCTGGACACTACGGGCAAGGTGCTTGAGAGGATTATCCTCAACAGACTGGTGAAGTACACAGAGGGTGTAAACGGTCTGGCAAGTAACCAGTTCGGCTTCCGGAAAGGTAGATCCACGCTGGATGCTATTCTCTCTGTCACCAAGACGGCAGAGGTAGCACTCCAGCGTAAGAGTTGGGGCATTCGCTATTGCGCAATCGTCACGCTTGACGTGAAGAATGCATTCAATAGCGCCAGTTGGGACTCCATAGCGCTCGCGCTTAGGAGCATCCACGTACCGGTGTCGTTGTACAAGATTTTGGAAAATTATTTCCAGAATCGGGTACTAGTTTACAACACGGAGGAGGGTCAGAAGTGCGTCCCAATCACCGCAGGGGTACCGCAAGGTTCCATCCTGGGCCCGGTGTTGTGGAATGTCATGTATGACGGGGTGTTGAAACTAAAGTTCCCTGTAGGGGTTGTGATCGTCGGTTTCGCAGACGACATCACGCTAGAGGTCTACGGCAAGTCGATCGAAGAGGTCGAGTTGACGGCCGCGCACTGCATACGCAAGGTCGAAGACTGGATGCACTCTAGGAAACTGGAGTTAGCGCACCATAAAACGGAGGTTACGGTTGTGAACAACCGCAAATTAGAGCAACAGGCGGTGATCAGAGTCGGTGACTGCACCATTACCTCAAGGCGTTCCTTGAAGCTCTTGGGGGTTATGGTTGACGATAAGCTCACATTTAAGAGTCACGTCGACTATGCCTGTAAGAGGGCTTCAACGGCCGCTGCAGGACTATCTCGAATGATGTCCAATAGCTCAGCGGTATATGGCAGCAAGCGTAAACTTCTTGCCAGCGTGGTTTCGTCCATACTTAGGTATGGTGGGCCAGCGTGGTCCAAAGCGTTAGGTACCAACAGTCATCGTCGAAAACTGGAAAGTACCTACAGGCTCATGTGCCTGAGGGTTGTGAGCGCGTACCGTACAGTGTCATACGACGCAATCTGCGTCCTGTCCGGCATGATGCCTATCAGCATAGCCATTAAGGAGGACGTAGAATGCTTCGATCAACGTGACACAAGGGGTATACGAGGCACCAGAAGGTCATTCTCGATGATCAGATGGCAGCAGGAATGGTCCAATTCCGCAAAGGGTAGATGGACGCATCGACTTATTCCGGACGTATCCGGATGGGTCGGGAGGCGCCATGGAGAAGTTAACTTACACTTGACACAGATTCTGTCAGGTCATGGTTGCTTCAGGCAGTATCTACACAGATTCGGGCATGCGGGGTCCCCCATGTGTCCCGAGTGTGCGGATGCGGAAGAAACTGCTGAGCATGTCTTCTTCGTGTGCCCTCGTTTTGTGCATGCGCGGAGCGACATGATGGTAGTGAGCGGGCCAGACACCACTCCGGACAACCTAGTTCGGAGGATGTGTAAAGACCCAAACATTTGGAGGGCGGTTTGTACAGCCGCCTCTCAAATAGTTTTAGAATTGCAAAACAGGCGACAGGTTGACCACCGACACGCCAGTGTTAGCTAACGGCCAGTCTCCAGGTTAGTTAGCTAAGTTAGCAAAGAGATCTATAGAACCAAGAGGGTGCACAGAGCACAAAAGCCGCTCCCCGAAGCAATACCTAGCGGTGGTCCCGGGGAGTATTATGGGCTGGAGACTGGAGGGGTTTTAGTGGGTCCGGTCACTGATTCAAACCAACCCCACACTCCCTGAGGTTGGTCACCTCAGGGGTTTGGATGCAAATTTCCCCTCCACCTGAAACAAAAAAAAAAATACATATATATATATATATATATATATATATATATATATATATATATATATATATATATATATATATATATATATATATATATATATATATATATATATATTTTTTTTTTTTTTTTTTTTTTTTTATAAACTAAAACAACATAAGTAATACAAACTATTTACAAATTGAAAAAACATCATCAGCATCCTCATCTTCCGCTGTGATCGCTTAAATCTCGTGTTGAATTGTGTCCAGAAAATTTGAAGTTCATTATACTTATCAGCAGGAAAAATATCTTTCGCTGCAATTTTCATTTCTTCTAGTAATTTTCGATGTTTCATTGTTTCATATATATCTTCCTAACCCGGTTTCTATGGTTGAAAAGGACATTTAAATACATGTATAACACCATGAATTGATAACTTACTAGACATTGAATTAGGTGGTGCCGCTGAAGTTGAAGGCTCCATAATAAAATTCAACGAATTTATGAATTTGAAAACCAAGACACTGGAATGACACAACGTTCTAAATGAATAGGAAAAGATGCAAAGGGGGACGACAGTTCTTTGTTTTTTTTTTCTCATAAAGCAAAATGTGTGCTTTCCTTTTGTATGCCAACGAGTGCAAAGCAAAAGCAATCTTTAAACGGGCTATTGTTAGCCGGAGTTTGATGGTATGAATTTGCTGCTAGTATTTAACACTTCAATCAGTTTAGCGAATTTCATGATCATAAATTGAAATGGGCTGAATGTTTTTAATATTGTTTTAAATTTACAGAAAGTGATGAAGTTTGACATAATTAAAAGTTTCATAAAGATTTGTTTACTATTTTCTTATTTAACACTTATTTTATAACTTTTAATTGATAAATATTGTAATTTTTGCCCAAATTTTTATTTTATTCTCACGGATTGAGGTCGATATCATAAATATCCATTAATGGGGTATCATAGTTATGATTAAAATTAATCCTGGATGAAATTTCAACCTCAAAAATAAGAAATAAAAAAATCTGCTATCGCTTTTTTCACTAAAGTGACAATTTGCGCAGTTTTGCGCAGCAGCGGACAGTATGCATTTGAAAACTCACGTTTTTACCTAAATTTTGAATGTAGTCACAACCGTGGCAAACTGCGGCAACTAAACTTTTAAGCTACTTTTTTACAAAAAATCACGTTTTTTTAATTTTTTTCTAGTGTCAGGCCTATTTAGAACAAATTTTACTATGTCTAATGAAAAGGGTTTGTTTTGCACAATATTTACAACAACTTTTTCTTTGACGTCAAAAAATCCAAGCTATCATTGAAGCTACAGAGCGTTTCAAAGTAATGTACTTTTTTTCAAAAAAAAGACAAAAAACGTCAGTTCGCCAAGCTTTGCAAAGTCATAAAAAATTCAGATTTCATGATATTGCGCCCAAATTTTGGATTTAGACACTTGAATGTTATAGCAATAAAGGAAAAATATTATGAAACAGCTAACGAAAAAATTTTTTTTTGGCTGATGGCCAGCGATTCCCCACTGTGTAGTGTGAACACCATAAAGTCTAACATAGCGCGCACATGACGGTCGATGCCACACGACTAGGTTCTAAAAGCATGTTCTAACTTCCGGCGTAGTCTCGAGGATGTCATTGTCAAAATGAAGGATACATCGAGTAAGTTTGTTGGATATTATTGCCTAAAAGTACTTCGAATAATATTTGAAAGTAACAAAACAAATTTCCGCATTTTTTCCCGCCGCCCCTTGTAGCATTTTATTTTTCAGCTTTCCAATGTTTGTCTCAGATTGAATATTGGTAGTTGCGAACATTATCAATAATGCATTTTTCTCATATAATACAAAATGACGACAAACATTTTGATTACTTTAAATGACATTCCTATCCAGTGGCGATGACACACGTTTTAGGGAGTCACGTGTAAAATTCAGCTATGGCTCAATCTCACCGAAATAATTTGTCGATCTTATCTGTTAAAAACGAACTAGAAGCGGCGATCGATTTTGGGGAAGTTATTATCTGTTTCTTCTAACACGAAACGCGCTGAAGTCGTCGCCATACAAACAGATAATATTAAAACATTTGCTCCAATCAAAGCTCGTAAAGTAAATTTCTCAAATGTTTGTTATTCGTTCTAATAATGTGTAATACGTACAGTACCTATATCAATTCATTTTAAAAACGTTTGTAATTTTTGCAACTTCAATTCAGCCATGAGATTACTGTAAGTGCACACTATTGACTTTTTTGGATATACTTTGTACTACATTCAGTTCAAGCTTGTATTATTTTGTGTTGAACTAGCAATACCAGTGTGTACTCAAATCTCATGATCTACTTCGGTTGATTTCCAACCGTTTTACAAAGACGAAAAGATTGATGAGTTTTTCTCTACTCTTTTTCCAACCCGACATTACAAACCCGAGTGCAAAGCCACGGCACCAAAGAAAGTCATCCACTACTGCAGCTCGATAATAATAATAATCATCATCATTTGCCTTAGCCACCAATCATGAGCTTCAGAAAGATTGCGCAGAGGGAGATTTTGAGTGAATTTGAGTACTAGAAGGAACAGTTTTGCCCGCCCGTTCTTCACTACATCTAACGTCTTTTCCCTTACAATTGCTGGGTGACGGAAAGTGGGAGAGATCAGCCGTAGATGCCGAGCGAGTCGTAGATCTTAGCTTTTTCATAAATATGTTTCCAGCCATCCATCCATCAACTTTCAACCTATGGTGAGCAGGAACAGCGCTGTCGATTAGCGCTCGAATCGATGATGGGATTTTTCCCGGCATGATCCCGTTAGCGAAGATTCTGCACCAGTCTTAACGCCTGAGCAATGCGCAATCAGGATAAGCGAGCGCGCAACTTTGTTATTTGCTGCATCAGTTACGGTTTTCCCTTTACTATGATGCCAAACAAATGATTGTCATTAACACTGCAAACGGAAATACTAGCTTTTAAAAAATTCCGCAAAACGAACATAGATAAAGGTAAAAAACTGTTGAACACAACTGGATAATTTCAACATCTGAACTTCTTGAGCTGTTTTTTATCAAAAATTTCTGCTGTTATTTGTTACTGGAAGTAGCATTCAATGTGGATCATTTCATACATGATACGTCGGAACCGCTTGAACACAACACGGATTTGGTTCAAAGTATGTGGAGTTAATCATCTCGAACCATTACGCCAGAATCTTGTACTGGTGTTAAATGACATACCTCCGAATGGAATAATGGAATGGGAAGGGTGAGGGCCCCTTCTACGCTGAGAAAAAAAAACGCATTTTTAGTCAGAAATTCTTACTTTGTTTTATTTATATCTCTAAAGCGAAAAAATAAACCAAGGAATCCTGAAAAATAAATATCAAAACGGAAAAATGTTGTCCTGAAGCTTAAAATAGTGCCCTCAGAAGATTATATACTTTTAACCAATCATGTGAACTTTGGTGCCCCTAGCGTACACTGAAAATAAATCGCACGCTAATCCCTAATGCTCTTTACATATGAATGTCAATAACCGAACCTAATCATTCTACTATATCGACCCACATCGCTTTTTATTGGAATCCACGGTATATTAACGTGTTTTGGCATTTGACGTGTGTAAGCATTGAAATCGGATTGTGGAATGATTGATTTTGGAATGCATGACATGGCGAACCAAAGTGTAAGACACTTGATTTTGTGCAGTGAAATGGAACGCAAGTGTATTCCACGTAGATATAAAATGTTTCATCTATTAGTACAGCAGTGGAATCCACTTGGCAGTAACGTGTCGATTTTTTACAGTGTAGTATACCGGAAAACTCATTTAAGACTCTGAAAAAGTTGTAGTTGTGTAGAACATAACGTGCAGTTTTTTAATTTTCATTTTTAAATCGAATGACAACGGTGAACTTTTTTTTAATCACGTTTTGCTCAGAAAATTTGCTGATGCAGTTTTAACCAATCAGTAAGTGGTTCCCAAAGTAGGTGCAAATCTACATAGAAAAATGAAAATACCCGAATATGCCTATTGATGACGCAAATTAGCCCTTCTGTGCGGGAAGGTACTTTTATGTAAACGTGATTCACCTACTTCTAAGTACCTGCACGGAAGTCATCATTTAGGTAAAAATGGATACCTTGAATTATCAATATCAATATCGAAAACTCCATAAAAATTTTACCCAGAATTAAGTATTCTCATTTTACTAAGCAGTTGCGTTGTTTTCACCAATTCGTATGCTTTAATTTACCTAAACCAGTTTAAACATTCAGGTTTGCGTAAATTTACGTTATTTTACGTGTTCGCTTGGTAATATTTTCTTTGTCTGTATACCAAAAACATCATATCAAAAAGACTTGCAACTCTGAATCGATTCCATACAAATCAAAAGTGTCAAATCGAACAGCGCGCTCCATTTATCAAAGGTGGAAGCTTGTAATTTATAATAGTGGTGGTAATTGGGTTGTTTAGCTGTTTACGGATGTATGATTTTTATATGTTAGATAAAAGAGCGTAATATCCTGAGCAAAAGGTGATTGTTTCAAGTTTTATATCATTGTTCCTCGATTTTTAAATGAAGATTAAAAATCACCCTAAACAATGAATCGCGAATTACAGACAACTTGCAAGCAAAAGGCAAACAACTTGTACGTCAGATTTATCGTATACCAGCATACGAGAGTGAACGCGATAGACTGTATAGATACGATTCGCGTTGACGGTGTTGCTGATATTTGTTTGGTTTTTGCATGCAAAAAAGAAGGAAGGAAATATTTTTGCTTTTGTCATCACGCACATTTTGACAATTACATATGAGTGTTCACGTAAGTGCGAACAGCCTTCAAATCTCTTTCAACGCGAATAACCCGAATTAACGAAGGCATTCTGTCGCGTTCGCTCTAGTTTACTGGTATACGATCAATCTGGCGTGCACGTTATCAGCATTTTGCTTGCAAGTTGTCGCGTTTCAGATGAATCAGCAATAATAAGCAATTTGCCATTTACCAGGCAATATACCTGTATTAGTTAGTGTGTAGATCGAGAAGAACTAAATATATCTTGACAGCCAGCATGTATGCAATATTGCATAGAAAGCTTTAGGTGGGAAGCTTGAAGTTGTGCAATACGTGCGCGGCAGCTTATAGAGTATAGGTGTATGAGCTATAAGCAATAGTAGATAGACAAGTCTAAGAAAGAGGAACACAAAACAACTGTAACAATCGCTAGATAACAAGGTCGCTTATAACGACCTGACGAGATGATGTTCAATAAAGATTACCTTTTAACCTGAAATTTTTTTGATTTGGCTTTACATTCAAACAGTTAAGAAGAACCGGAATAATGTAATTTTGGAGCGTTTTCAATTCATCATTTAGCAATAGGCTTCTTTATCTATTTCCGTATTGTTGCGATGCATTGTTGATGATTTTCTTTGTTTGCTGTAAGAAAAAAAAAATAAACGAACCAAAGTCAATCAAATCAAATAAATTTTGGTTTGTTTTAATAAACAGTTTGGATTGTTTTCTAACCAACAAAATGGGCAGTTTATTACAATCAAAGCATCTTATTAATTCAATAAAATCGTTTGCATGAAACAAATGACCAGATTTTATTGAAATAATACAACATTTTATTGAATCCAGTAAAGGTTTTTATTAAATTAAACAGGGACGTCTTTTTATTGTTATCAAGATGATAATGAATTTGCAGGATCAAAAGCTTAATTTGAATTTAACTCAACTTAAAGCAAATCATACAGTAGTCAAAAATATGATCAATTCTCTTCCTGGCTATTATATCGATTTTTGAAATTGATCTCAGTGTTCACAAAACCGGATACCGTAAATCGTAATAATTCTGCGCACCCTAGGAAACCTCTGAGCAATGCTGAAAAATTCCAAAATCAATTTCAGTCGACTTAATTCGAAATTAAACCGAACAGTTAGGCAGATTGTGAGGCTAAAATGCCAGGAGATGAGATGATCAATAGAGGTTGACAGGATCGAACTGCTTAGATAGTGCACGCTAAAGAATGATTAGCAGAGATAATAAAATTGGTAATTGTTTCGATAAAAACCACGACAAGTACAAACCAGTAGAGTAGCTGGGGGGGGGGGGGTGCGGTTGGTGCGGTCCGCACCAGGCCCACCACTCAAGAGGGCCCCAAAATCTTGCGAACACCGAACCAGTCAACATGCCCATCTGAACTCAACGCACCGCACTAGAAGCGGTACAAAAATTGAGCTCTAGCTTGCTAGGTATCACGCACTTGAGCTGGGTGCTTCGGTCGATAATTCGGCACCCGAAGAATGCAGAATACCACCACAGAGCGGATATCTTTTCGTTGGTGTTTTTCTTAAGTTACATAGAGCGCACGGTGTAGCCCCGAATCGTTTTGCTTGCTTTTTTGTTTCGTGGCATCTCCGTCTTCTGCTTCTCCTTGCTATGTATACAACACGTTACACTAGTGCAGAGGGTGAGCGCTGACGACGTATGCGGGTGAGTGGGTGAGTGACTAACGTTTGCGGTAAAAAATGGATTTTTTTCAGATGGTAATGAAAAAAAAACTAAGACAGATAATTGAGTTGGATAAATTCCCCATTAATGGTAATTATATTATCTTATTTGCAAAAAAAAATTCTACGCCCTTAAGAGCGGCCTTCCGGCAGTTAACCGGAACATTCGCCATGGCGCGTGTAGGCATGTTTTCAAGCTCTTTCTTCGTTTTTTTTTTATTAAGTCGTCCTCTGTTTTAGCGACAAAATTATTGGAATAAATCTTGCGCTTCAAGTTTGCCCAGATGTTCTCGAAGGGACGCAGCTGGGGGACGTTGGGTGGATTCGCCGACTTCGGTACCACATCGATATTCAGCCGCTCCATCTCCTCCAACGATGGCTTCGAGTAGTGGGCCGACGCCAAATCTGGCCAGAACACCGTATCTTCGCCCTTATGGTATTTCTTGATGAACGACGCAACTTCCGGCAGGCACTTCGTACTATAAATTTCCCCGTTCACGGCCAGCCCGGAGCAAAAAAAGAGCAGCGCTGACATCCCTTTATCGCTGATTGTCAGCCACTGCCGCACCTTCTTGGGGAACTTGGTCTGTGAAATACTTCTCCTCGGTGCTCACTTCCTTCGTGGGGGAAGGTAAAATACGAAGTGCCCTGCTAATCGTTGCCATCCAGGGTGAGATAGGTCTCGTCGTCAATCACCACTGCCACGTCGCGATTCGCCGGGAAAATCGGCTTGACAATCTTATTCAACCGCTGTCGCTGTTCCATTGCCTGCAGCTCCAAAACCAGTGGACGGCACTGCCGCTTCCTGACATGTATGTCCATGTTCTCCAGATACTTTTTCACTGTTTTACCGCATGCACCAACCTCCCGGCCAAATGAACGCAGCGATTAGCTACTTTTCCCTCTGTCTTCTTCTTCAGCATCCTTTAAAGCTTCTTGTCCCACAGGGTCGTTGGCCGTCCGGAACCGGGTTTTTTTTCGATGCTCTGATCGTTGTCCAATAGTGCCGAAACGGGCATACCCGACGTCCACAAAGTGCCGCACGAGGTCCGTTTTCGACGCGGTGGGGTACCGTTCTTTGAACGCGCACACTTCTGAACGGAGTAGCTTCACTTTTTTCATCATCACAGTTAGAGTATGACTGATAGAGCTCTCAATTTTTTTTACTTACTTATGGGTTACTACGATTGATGATGCATGAGTAGTTTCGTCAGTGCGATTGAAGGTGAACCCGTGAAAAATCGGTATTTTTTGTCCATTTTTTTCGACAAACGTTTTTTTTTTTAAATTAAATGTCATGAATTCAATGAAATGAAATTTAATGAAATTTAATTTGATGAAGCAGTAAAATAATGCTCTGTTTAATAGTTGCAATTACTTGGATTTGTTTGTTTCGTTCTCACATTTGATGTTTTTTTCACACGTTCACTGTACCACTGTAACCAGGAGGCTAATTTACTTCTTATAAAAGAATGAAGCAAGAATAAGAGCAAGGTGTTCTACGGGGTGTCGTTCTCTAAATGTAGAAAACTAGATATAGGCATAAGAACCGGGGCGTATTAAATAGTTTTAAAGAAAGCATGCGTTTCGGTAAATATTTCCTCTAATATGTGGTTTAAATTGCTTTATGGTTTTGAGCCTTTAGCCGAAAAAAAACAGTAGAGAATTATTTTGATACTTTCCGTCGTTTCAGTAAGCATAATCATCAATCTTGATTCTATCTCTTGGGAGGGGGGGGGGGTGGTGGGCTAATGTCCACGGTCCATATAATTTTTTTTAGAATTTATATGGGCAGTTGTCCACGGAGGGGGAGAGGGGGTCAAAATCGTTGAAGATTTGTACACGTGGTATGTGGATGGCCCCTAATGGATCAAAACAAAACGAAAAAGAAAAAAACGCTCAAAGTGCCTCCCGGTGACAAACACAAGGTTACCGCACTACATTCGTAGCTGCTTTAGCTCTTGCGCCGAGCTGGTGCTTGCTACGAATGCCGCATAAGAAGATAATACGCTCGTGGTGCTGGGTGTCTATAATTTGCCGATGTCACCGTGCGGCTCGAAGCGGAGCTTTTACCAAGTCTGGAAAACGCTGTCTATCTGGCTGCGTGCCTAACTTGAAAACATGAAACAGAGCGAGAGAAATAATCTGCGTTCGCGCGTAACTATATGTACCTAGAAGCAGTAGGCTCTAAGTTAAAGTTGATCAAGTTTCTCTAAGTTGAAGCTGATCAAGAACTATTTGAGGTCACCGATGAGTAACTTGAGATTAACAAACCTTGCCATTTTATTAATCGATTTTGAATCTGTAATTTCTGATTTTGCCAACCAAAATGCATGGAAAATGAGTATCTAAATTTACCTAATTTTTAATTTTGCGGACAGCGGGATAAATAAGTAGAAAAATCTAAATTTTTTGTTTGTTGTAGACCATTCATTTTCATTGGGGCCCACATTTTTGTTGCCGCACCAGGCCCACCAAACCATAGCTACGCCACTGGTACAAACAAACCATTTTGATCAAAACTTTTATGGTGTTTCAGAATTATTTCAAACTATGTCCTTGGTTTGTTTTTAAAAAATGTTTGTATTGAAATAAATCGTTCTTTTGATTGAAACAAACCAAATCGTCGAATTTGTTAATCATAAAACATTTTATTGATTCAACCCAGAGAGTTTTTTCTGCGTGTATGCTCTCTTAGTTTGCAATGGTGCTAATGTTCATGAGATCTTGCTTGGAGAGGTCTATAGATCATTGCACACGAAAAATAACCTCACTTTTCTGACACTTCCCACGGGTTTGTTTACAAGGTGTTCTATTCACTTTTTATGTGATCAGAGTGAAAATGAATTATACGAGTACGAAAAAGATGTACGAAAACTCTCCGCCTATGCGATCTTTTGGTTTATTTTTGGAAACGCAATTTTTAACAAAAAACTTCCGCTTCTATTCGACCCGAAAACTTTTCTATGTAAACAAACCCGCGACAACTGTCAAATCTCTTTCTTCTTCTTGTTTTGTGACGTCATCGTGCAATGATCTATAGAAACGTTCTTTATTGCCCAAGTATAGATGACAGTTCTACAAGGTATGCTACATTTTTGTCTATCCACTCACACAAACAAATCTCGTTATCAAAAATTTCGCGTTTTGTATGGAATTCGGAACATTTTTGGAGATTTCTCGTTTTATGTTAATTTATATTTGATTTTTTTGATTGGAGAGTGAATCTCCAGTTGAAACACACAGAAATTGATATTAATTTAGGTTTAGTGTGAAAAATTGCGACAATATGTCGAAATAAAATATATAAAAATGCTATATTTCTAATAGTTGGAGCATAATCTTAGTCATTGTCATAGCTCATGACTTTTGTTACTGTATGAAACATAAGCGACTCTATTTAGAAGTGCTATTAGAGTACAAGAAAAAAAACGAAAATTGCAAGAAGGTTACCGGTAAAATGATGAAAAACAGCATATTTTACCTAAACCCCAGCATGTTTATGTATTTCTCACGAATAAAACATGTTTCAACATCATTTCTCTAACTTTTCAGGAAAGTATGTTTTCTAAGTTTAGTTTAAAATGCATAATCATTTCAAATTTCATACAAAATCTGAAAAAGTTCATAACGCTCACTAATATTATTGCATGGACGTGAATAGCATACCTTGTAGAACTGTCATCTATACTTGGCTTTATTGCACCTCTCTTTTTCGTTTGACCATAGGGCTAACATCTCAAAGCATGTGAATCAAGGGCACATCTCAACGTATGTGTAAACGAGATAACATTCGCGTTACCGGTGTTGCTGATATTTGTTTGGTTTTTGCATGCGAAAAAGAAGGAAGGAAATATTTTTGCTTTTGTCATCACGCACATTTTGACAATTACATAAGAGTGTTCACGTAGGTGCAAACAGCCTTCAAAATCTCCTTCAACGCGAATAACCCGAATACCATACATATATTACTCGGTATAGGGATGTCAACACACTTAGTTTCTTTTACCGAACTCAGCAAACTTTTTACTGAGTTTTCAACAGCTGAGCCATCAGTAATCTGTTCGGTAATTCATTTGCTTAACGAGCGTTCGGTATTTTTTCACTGTGGCTGAAACGTCAAATAAAGAAGATAGCTCAGCGAAAATTTACAAAGCGTCCATCAAAAGTTGCTGCATTAGTCGGCATTTACAAAGCTGATGATTCGTCACAAATTTACAAGTGTTCCGCAAAATGCAACGTAAGCTTTTTCCCGGTTATAATAATATAGATAAATATGAATGTAACTATTCCTATAGCTGCTATTGCAACCGATGACTAATTTTATACAGGTATTTCGGATTGTTCAGACCATTATACTAACGTTTCATGCACACTCTACTAAAACTAGATACGTTTTATATCATGACGAATATAAACTTTTTATTAAAGACTTTATGTAAATCAATCTACTGTGGTGGTAAATTTGAAAGCACGATACCGCTTTTAGAGTTTTTTGTCCAAATGGCTCGTAGAACACTTTAAATAACACAACCACGAAACTTTTCTGAAAATCTCAAAATGGCAGACTTCTGATGTGCGATTCTGTTATGACAGATGTAAAAAAATTACCGAACAGTATAGTGAAATAAACAAAAGTTCAGTAAACCAATTAGAGATTACTCAGCAACATCTGGATAAGTGCTGATAGATCGTTAAATATTTACTGAACTATAAAAAAGTGCAAAAAATTTTCTAGTTTACTGAAGAGGTCAGCAATGTTTTTTGCTGAACTCGTCAAGTGAGTTTTATTGAACAGTATTTCGGCAAAAAAGTTAACCGACATCAGTAATTTTTCAGGAAATTACAGAATGACCAGTAAAATTTCAAGTTTACTGAACGCGACCGTAATAAAAATTACCGAACAATCAAGGCGGAAATAAGTGTGAATGGCTCGGGAAAAACACGTTGAGTTGTGACGTAGATCTCCAACAAGCTCTGAAAATTCTTGAAATAATCTTTGAAAATGGTTTTTTTCCGGATTGTTTTCGGAGTTCTACGTCATCGCTGTTAACAAACGAAAGCCCTTTAAACCAAAGGTTCAAACCATACTCCATACCTATATCACAGAGAACGGACATTCGTGTTCATATAAAAAATTGAGAATCGTGTGTAACAATTTGATTACACACCTTCTGAAAATAAGATGAACGTCTGTTCTCTGTGCCTATATATACTCCATTGTATTGTCTCCTTCTGAAAACAGTCGCCGTTCGATAACTGCAAGACTTTTAACTGCAACGCTTTCTAACTGCAAGACCGCAAAATTACAACAACTTTGCAGTTATCGGACCGCCATCCGTCAAATCTGATGTCAAAGTCATATTTGACATTGAAGTGACAGATCTCGCGGAGGAATTCTAAATGCATTCGAAAATGAAAATTGTTGAATCTCTAGAAACATTTCCGAAGGACACTTTCATTTCTCTCGTTTTTTTTTTCGATTTCGTTTACTTGTTGTCTTTTCATTCTAGATTGAATTTAAAGATCTCTACTGTTAATCGATGAAGCAAAATCACCATGTTATGTGGTTCACTTTCCTTTATTATTATATGAGAAAAAAAATATCTCTTGTGAATTGTTTGACTAGCTTTCACTACTCAGCGAGGCAGTGCATAGTAGATCACAAACAATATTTGGTGACCTAGCGTTAAATAGACCATTTTACGAACTGACAGGTGTCACAGATTCTGCTGACATTGATGTTGCTTTTACTTGCCTTATGTCAGCGGTTCCGAGCTTTCTGTCAAAATTTCATTCATGAATTGAGTTCAGAAACGTCTCGTAAAATGATCTATTTTGATGATGAACTTTATCTTCACCTACATATTGGTTATGTAAAGTAGTTACTAAAATGCAATAAATTATGATGCGGATATATAGATACCAAATTGATTAATCGAAAAGTTTGCCTATTTTAGTTTTCTGCTGTTTTTTGCCACTTTTTCATTAAAAAAAAACATATCGACATCATTGAAAACAAAAATGGACGGACCCCTCTCTAAATTTTGACATGTGTCAAGTGTTGCACACGCTCACTCTGGGCTACTCAGCGGCTGAGTTGAATTTTAATCATTTTTTTTTCAGATGTTCGAAGACGTCAAAAAATGGGTAGAATTAAATTGATCATGGCGGCAAATTTCCTCAAAATTGGGTAACTGGTGTTGCTTGCGTGTTGTTTTTGTTTTTTTTTTGTTTTTAACTATTCCGGTTGAAGTCAGGAGGGTACCAAGAAACAAAGGAAGAAAGAAATTGATAGTAGAAGTAAGCTTTATTGAACATAAAATAATAAATAAAATTTGAGTATTATTGGCCTATATATATATATATATATATATATATATATATATATATATATATATATATATATATATATATATATATATATATATATATATATATATATATATATATATATATATATATATATATATATATGCTCTTCAATCGATACTACGCAAATTTTAATTTTTAGTCATGTCTTGTATGTTATGAATTGTATATAATGTATGTTATTTTATACTTGTACTGTTGCCATGTATTATTTGCAAAAGATGTTGGGTTTTTATGCCAGCTTGAATGGTTGCATTCACGGCCTTTCAAGGTGGCTTTTCCCAGCCATATAGTTTAATATTTATTCATTAAGACTACTGTCGGATGAATTATTCAATAAATAATAATAATAATAATAATAATAATATATATATATATATATATATATATATATATATATATATATATATATATATATATATATATATATATATATATATATATATATATATATATATATATATATATATTCATATATACAATTTACATGAAATTTGACAGTTGGTTCATCGACACCCAGGAAAACTACTGTTCATAACGCATAGCGTTAAATGGAGCAAATTCCATGAAACAAAAAAAAATGTGTTGCATCACAAAAAAAATCGTGACACTTAAAAAAGCTTAAATTTGAACAAAACTAACACAAACCTTCTAAAGCATTCCTTTAACTTAGATTTTTAGAGAAGAAATTCTAGATTCTTCTTCCTATTATACAATGGCACATTATATTTTTCAAGAGATTAGCGTTCTTAATTTTATGTTAATATGTTGATAGCTATTAAAACTGCACATTCGAAGTGCGTTACAAAATTTTGATTCTTTATCGCATAAATAAAAAAAAATATATTTATCATCCTTTGAATAACAATAAGTTTGAAGAATTTAAATGGAAATGTATTAATTCAAACTGTATTGATATAGTTTATAACACCACAGATAACAGACATCCAATTTAATTTTACTTTATGTGTAAAAAGACCCAACTGTTTTTCAGCATGTCGCAATACGCAGTATGGTGGCTAAGAACACTTGGTCATTGATTTACTTTCAAAGATGCAAGATTATTGCTTATTGCTTTGAATACTGGATTTTCAGCTCACTTGTTCAAGCACAGTTTGAATCTGTACATTGTTGTTGCCAGAAAAGATTGAGTAACACTAATATACTTCCTTCGGAATTTGATTGATTCAAAAAAAAAGTGTGCATCAAAGTGCTCATTAACATTTATGAATTCGTTTTTGCGACGGTACTACACCAATCCCGGAGTTACAAGGTAAAAAGTGTAACACGAGTGTAGCTACACCGCAAAAACGAATTTACTGTCACCCACAGCTTGAATGAAAGCGTGTGCGGCAGTGCTGCCAAAATACATTATTAGAAGAAAAAAAAATATAAAAAGTAAGTTACGGACATCTAATAAGTGTTACGTAATACATTCAATAAATTCCACTCTTGATTTAACATTCAAAAAAAAATAGTTAGAGTTTGAATCAATCAAATTCCGAAGGAAGTATATTAGTGTTACTCAATCTTTTCTGGCAACAACAATGTACAGATTCAAACTGTGCTTGAACAAGTGAGCTAAAAATCCAGTATTCAAAGCAATAAGCAATAATCTTGCATCTTTGAGAGTAAATCAATGACCAAGTGTTCTTAGCCACCATACTGCGTATTGCGACATGCTGAAAAACAGTTGGGTCTTTTTACACATAAAGTAAAATTAACTTGGATGTCTGTTATCTGTGGTGTTATAAACTATATCAATACAGTTTGAATTAATACATTTCCATTTAAATTCTTCAAACTTATTGTTATTCAAAGGATGATAAATATATTTTTTTTTATTTATGCGATAATGAATCAAAATTTTGTAACGCACTTCGAATGTGCAGTTTTAATAGCTATCAACATATTAACATAAAATTAAGAACGCTAATCTCTTGAAAAATATAATGTGCCATTGTATAATAAGAAGAAGAATCTAGAATTTCTTCTCTAAAAATCTAAGTTAAAGGAATGCTTTAGAAGGTTTGTGTTAGTTTTGTTCAAATTTAAGCTTTTTTAAGTGTCACGATTTTTTTTGTGATGCAACACTTTTTTTTTTGTTCCATGGAATTTGCTCCATTTAACGCTATGCGTTATGAACAGTAGTTTCCCTGGGTGTCGATGAACCAACTGTCAAATTTCATGTAAAATTGTAGAGCAACATGTCAAAAGGATCTATCTGCTTTGATCGATTTTATGATCGATCGGATTCTTTCAACCGCCACGGCTTATTAAACACGTTTCATGATATGTCCTTTACACCATTTGATAGCGGTGAATCTAATCTAGTTTTTTTAAATAAAAACCACGTTAGGAATAGTTACTTTAGCTGAACTATTAAACAAATGAAAAGTCAATCAAGAAAATCGATGAAAGTAGTTAGACTCTTTTGACATGTTCCTCTACAATTGATCCAGGTGATCCAGCTAATGCTGGCTCCACTTTTGTTGGTCCGTAAACGTCAGTCAGCCAGCGGGTTGATAAATTCCAACCGTGAAAGCCGTTTGAAATGAAATGGATTATGAATATAGATGACGTCACGACCACACGCAACCTCTCAAAAGCCGGTATGACAACGTTAGAAACGGTACACGATCACTGACTAAAGGGGGTTTTAATTTCAAAAAATACCGCTTTTTCTTATACTAATCAATAACAGACCTTTCAGTAGGCATTACGTAATTTGTCTTAGATCTCTACGAGCTTTCTTTGATTTTAGAATTGAAAAATTATATTTGTTTTAAATTTCACTAACTGGCAAGTAGTGCACAGAGTGACATTGCTGTTGCTGGCTTTTGTGGAATATAACCCTGATAGTAAGCAAAGTGACATTTCTGCTGCGGGCTTTTGCAAAATATCACCCCGGTTCACGTGTCATGACAGGGATGCAAAATGTGGAGACATGTCTTAATATTGAAAACATTTGAGCGCGTGTGAATGAGTGGAAGCCTATTAGTCGGTTGATTACCCGCACTCGATTTAATGTGTCACTGGAAGTTTTGTAATCGTTCAACGGGGACCGTGTTTACAGATTTCAATCTGCTCATGATTTCTTGACGATAGGGTATGTCTTAAAACCACTTACAGTTGTTAAAATTCGAAATCGATTTTTTTTAATAGTTTTGTTGTTTAAATTAAGAAAAGTCAGTAGAATATGTATTTCTTTTGACATTTTTTATCAAAAGAAAAAATAATATTCATACCCCTAAAACACCTTATTATTCAAAACTGAAGCTAGAAGAAAGGTGCTCGGTGAACTTTTCAAAAAACTTTCGAAAGATCGAAAACATCAAATCGAAAAAAACGCTCTTTTCGATTTTTTCAACCTTGAAGAATCGATTAAAATATTCGAAAATTTTAGCGAAAAAGATTGATCTTTAGAAGATCGATCCAACATCGACGAATCTTAGTGTATACAATTTTGAATCACGAAATGGTGCCATAATAAACTTAAAATCTAACAACAACAACAACAATCACGAAATGGAAAAAGCTAAATGCGAAATTATTGATCTTTGTGATATCAAAAGTGTTAAATCCGAGGATACAACAGTCACTATTCCTTTGGATGATAATAGTTGTCATACAGCTGTATTAGCAAAAGAAGAGAACGATTGTAGGAACAGTTTTACGGAAGAGTGGATCTGTGATCATGCTTTACACGGAGATGTTATGCTCTCTGATAATAAAAACGTTTATTGCCCAGATGGTGCTGAATGTTTTGATTTAAAACAAAGTGCTGTTGCAACAATTCCAGCCGAAGTAACCGAACTAGTGACCAAAGAATGCGCAATTAAGTTAATTAACCATTTGGTTATTTATGCTATTAACAAGTCGACAGAATTGAACCTTCTTTCAATGATGCTTTCGATTACTCCAGATATCGACCCGCAAATAAACTATCGTATAAATAGCGGATTTCAGTGCGTGTATGACAGATGTTTGGTTCTGTTTTATGAAGCTTTGTCAGAATTAATGGAAATATTCGAGCAATTTACGACTGCGACCAAAAACATCGTTATACTATGGATTTATAACATGGTAGAAAACATATGTAAAGCACACTCCATCGACGGAACATTTTTGCGTAGTGAAAATTATCTCGAGCGGCTTATACTGGATTTTCAGAACAGTCAAAATAAACTACCTGAACCAGCTAATGTATTTTTTAACATTTATCAGAAAACACTGCCAACGTGTCCTGAGATTGCTCCTGTGAGGAATTGTCGACAAAAAAAATAACACGGATATGAGAAACTAATAAACTTTGAACTACAACAAAAACTGTAAACGCTGCAAAAAAATCAGTTGAAATAAATATATGTTGGCAACTCCTTAATGTTTCAAGTTTAGTTTATTCGGCCATAACGAAGCATTTTGAATGTAACTTTTTCACTATTGTAAAACCTCAAAAAACAAACAGTATATGACCCCTTAACATGAATTGGTATACAAATACCCAGCCATAACTACAGTCTCTATGTTTACAGTCTGGCGGAATGGATTTGGGAACCAATTTGAACTGATATAACGGGAACCACTCGTACAGAATCTCCATTGACTGGTTCCCGTTATAACAGTTTAAATTGATTCCCGAATCCACTCCGCCAGACTAGTAAAATATACAGTAACTATAGCCGTAACCTGTGTATCTCCCATTACTCGTCGAAAAAAAACATTTGTAATAGATTTGTCACTAACTTCAGTAGCCACCGTCATGTTTTCATCGCTCAGCTTATTCTATAAATAACTCACCATTATCAATATTTCAAATTCAATCTTCATATAATTATAATGGTCATACAACCTCATCGCGAATCCGCACAGTTGCCTACTGGGCAACCTGCAGAAAAAGTTCTAACGGTTTTTGTTAGCAACTTAAACTGTCCAGCAACATCTACTGGTACACCTGAATAACAATCGCTCAAGAGAAGAAAGATTTCATGCTGTTAACCATCCCCCAATAATCAAGAAGCGTTTGATTGTCTTATCTGCAAATTGATCCGGACTTGGGAGTCTAATTTTCGCTCCTGAGCAATGGTTACTTCTTGGTGCAATTTACACATGCCACAACAGCGAGTCAACCGACGTTTTTATCAGGATTAATCCATCAAACGCAGTATATTGCACATTTTCTCCATGATCGGTTCTCTTTTATTGGTATAAATCAATTTAACCTTTTAACACACTTTTGCTTATCAGGGGAAACCGCATTTTTTTATTATTATTTTAAAGTTTTTCTTCTTTCTGTCTGACAGATCGAATTGTAACGAGGCAATTTTCTCGACTGCGTCGTTCATAGCCGACGGTAATCATAAATATTGTTATTATGCACTCCGGGTTCTGCTTTCGATTTTATTGTTGACCTTTTGCAGATCAAGTTGAGCCGTGAGTCGCAGCTGCTGTCGGATAACACAAGTCGCCGTTGGCCTGTCAGAACGGCATTTCTTTGATAACTTCATCAAAGGCAAGGCCGACCTTCGTTTCAGCGAGCCCTCTTTCATGATTTACTTAATCAGGCTTACGTTTAAATTTATACAAGAGTCAAACAGTACTCAATGGTGTCTGTCAAAAAAATATCGTACGGCTGTAAACATGAATAAACTTTTTTGGATCCACGATGAAAATGTTTATTATTAATTTCAGACTTAGTGATCTACCCTAAATCACAACAAACGGGACTGAAGAATGTGATACTTCAACTAATGAACGCAGTCAAATTTTATCAAGAGCACAGCTCTAATATTTCATTATACTCAAAGAGGCCATCTTCAGGCGGTTCGACAGTATACAACGAGCGATAAACGTGATTTTTCTCTACCAACAATTTTACCAACAACTCATGGGGTGACATCCGATGCTTCATCAGCACAAACTGATAGTTTTCATAGTCGTAGGTGATTGTGGTGCAGTGCAGCTCCAGGTCAGATGCTATTCTGGAATGACGATGGAGGTAGGATAAACGATGAGACGATAGATCAACAACGAAACTGCTACAAACTCGAACTAACGTCAGCAGACGTTTATTTTGTAACTCCATATTGAAAACCTCGCAATTGAAAAAAGTGCATTTCTAGTAAATGATACCCTAGAATTAACTGTTTCTACACTACAAATTTTAGCAATTGTATAAAAGAACTGCTGCATTTTTAACAAGAGAACAATATTGACCAGTAGTGACAGCTATAAAATTAAAACTCATAAGCCAAAATTTGTTTTACTTACTTCACCAGCAAGCCCCTCTCTGTTTCGGAAAAATCAGCCGAAAATATCAGATCATAACCCAGCTTTTTTGTTTTGAAATTCCTCATTAAATCCTTATAGAAACAAACGTCGATTCGAAAAGGTATTTTCGTTAAGTCTAGGCCATCCAGCAGCGCATTATTATTGACGGGAACATGAGCAAAGCGGGAATCATCTGGTTGCTGCGGTTTGAGTGATAACTGCGGTAAGCCCAACCCTCTTCGACCGCGTTTAGCTTGTACCTCTATAGGATCCAGGATGCCGTCCTGGTGTTTACCTAGAGGACCTCCACCCCAACCGAGTTTACGCAACAAACGAAAGCCCACATTGTCTTCCCGAAGTTGGTCTTTTGATGAGGCAGTAACTAATAGACGTCTATCATACGGATTTCCATTCCAATCCAACTCCTGATCGGATTCTAGTCTTTCTACATTGCAACTATCCCAAGGTCGGTTAGGATTAGTCTAAGAAATCAAATAATGATTACCGAGATTAAAATTATATTCAATATATGTACATGTAAAATTAAGCTTACCTTAACCTTGTAGCACTTCTTTCTCAGCAAATTTAGGAAAACTTCTTGACATTTATGCCTCAGCTTTCGAAATGGACCTGCCACTTCGACTAAAAGATAGCCGGCAACTGTAACCGTTGCTTCCCATTGTTGTAGCTGCTCGTTCCGCCTCATGTCGTGCACGATCCATCCGCAGCCTAGTTTCTCAAACTCTCTTCCACTTTCCTCTAGGTCGTCGTCAAGAAGAACAAAGTTCCGGTATACATCCTCAATGGAGGTAACAGGGAACACTGGACTCAGCAAATGAGTGGCAAAACTCCTACGTTCGCACAGCTTTATCCTTTTTGACCGTTGATGAATCCAGTCCTTCGCTGCAACTGTTGCCAAAACTGTGACTCTCTTTGGTTTGCAGCGTTTGTATCTGCGATAATCCTTCGCTATCGCAGATCCCAGCAAATCTAAACGAGTCATCATCTCTTCACTATAAACTGTCCCCAGAATTTCTACATTTACGAAAGCTTGGGCTAACGCCACAAGCTCAGCTTCCGGAATTTTACATTTGTGTTGCTCGATGAACTTTCGTCGGAGATCCCAGTGTTTTTCAGGTTCGAAGGAATTTCGATATTTTTCATGATTCCAGTCGGACATTCTGGGTTGGATGGGTCTTACTTCGTTACTTGGTAATACTTCATTCAACATTTCGGTTGACGGAGCTGTTGATTCCAGCTGGAGCTCAGACGCTAATACAGGTGCTGATACAGGGACAGTTTCAATGATGTCTTCCTCCAGTTCCAGTGGAATTATTTCGCAAATCAGCAACACATCCTTATCCTCGAGTGTAGACGTATCAGATTCGACGAGTGCAGTCATTATTTCGAACTTTTTCAGATCCTATCAAGAGCAATAATTTCTTAAAAATAACGGAGCTTGTCAAAAAGAGGTTGACGGAAGTAAATGTAAACAAACGCAGCACCAGAGATGCCAGATGTTGTTAAAAACGTGAAATTAACACAGGGGCCGTTCAAAAACCATGTGTTCATATTTTGAACACTTCTTATAACCCCCCTTTTTATTTTTATGACGGTGATTTCCATTGAACAGTTTCCAACGCAAGTTCATTTCGTTGGAAAATGTTAATCATTGTAAAATCAACTCTAAATCACTTCAATTTGCAGTGCGACGTCAAGTGTGAGAGTCGAGTGCAAAAACACTTGAAGTAATCGTGCTGTTTATTTACAATGTATGTAAAGAGCATTAGGGATTAGCGTGCGATTTATTTTCAGTGTATATATAATAGACCGTACCATTATTGGCATCTCTATCCAGCTTTTTACGCACCATAATGGCGGGCGCTATAACGCCGGTTCGTAACATGCGAACCTCTCTGCTTACGTCAGATTTGCGATTTCTGAAAAATTGGCAACACAAATGTTGCCAGATTTATTTTTCTTTTGATCAATTTGTATGAAGACTTCAAACTGACGTAAGCAGAGTTGTCAAATGGGTGGGTAATTTACACGAGAATGGCATCGCTGTCAGCTACCATACATTTGACGCGTTACCAACATCACTGGCACTGGCACCCTAAAAATGGGCAGTTTACCCTTATCTTATGTTGATTCGGGCAAACCGGCTAAATGTTGACTGCAATTATTAATAGCATATCAGACAGTTTTGAGCAATTTCTTGAGGTTTTCACATGGTATGTGATATTCTAAGTGATATTTAGTACATTAATTGTAACCCAAAGCAAAGTGAAGCAAACTGTGACAGCAGAAAAAGTAGTTTTGGGACAAACGGTACAGAAATAGTTGTTCGTAACGCTTGAAGGCTACCATATCCATGTCGTCAAAAAGCCGAGGCTAAGAAAATGTTAAAATTTTATTGTTTATTCATGATCACTGATCATAGCTCGTAATTATGAAGCAGAACAAAACGAAAGTTCTTGGTGGATAGTTGCCACTGCCTTACCGATTATCGATCCAGTGCCGAATCCAGAATACGTCGCCATGTCCCTCGGTCTTGGGCTGCTATCCTCGATTGCCACTGCCTTATAAAGGGTTAAAACTTTTTTTTAAAGGGTAAAAACTAAAAAACACGATTTCAACAAAGTAAATAAATCAGTCATTAGGGCATCTTCAGCGGTGGTCCAAATCGTTGTTTTGTTCTATTTTTTGGAACAAACTCATATTCACTGCTGCACTATAGTCACTGTATTTTACTAGTCTGGCGGAGTGGGGAACCATGCAACTGGCAACCCACTTTTCGACATTAAAATCCTGACACCACTGGATATAATTCATGTTGCATATGACTTCTTTGAAAGTAAACATTTGATGTGAAAATGAAGTGCGTTTATAACAAATGTAACAGCAATTGGCGAAGGACAAAGAAACAAACAACTCCGGTTTCCAAAGAATGCGGAGATTAGAGGAAAATGGCTAAAATTTTGCGAGTTACCTGATAATTCATTTATTCGTTGAAAGAGAAAATCTAAAATAAAATCATTTTGATTCGATTGAGCATTTCCCGTACAATAGTACAGCGTGAAAAGCGACAGGACAGCAAATCTATGGCAGTATAATATTATCAATAAACAATTATTTATAAAAAGAGCACGTTATTAATGCGACGAAAGAAAATATTCCTGGTGATTTTCTCACATGTATAAATTTAACATTATTGTGATATCATTAATTCATTACAATAGCTATTCTCAAAAAAATAGCAATTGTCACAAAAAGTCCAATTATTGAGTTTAATTAATTCTGTATCTTTTTACGGCACGATTAGGGCATCTTCAGCGGTAGTCCAAATCGTTGTTTTGATCTATTTTTTTGGAACAAACTCAAATTCACTGCTGCACCGGTGGTGTAAATTTTGTTTTATACCAGATCTAAATTGAAAAAATTTGAAACTGGTATACGTTTTGGTCTATTTTTGTCACTTTTTGGAATAAGAAATAGATCGTTCTAAAACCCTTTGTACGCTACCAATAAGTGGGTAAAATGTCATATTTTATTTGAATACCTCATGTTTAGCTATTTCCATATAAGCATTTTGCGAGTGTTTGGGAATAAACAAAACAAAGATTTTTTATGACAATTCACAATTCATTTTTGTGGCTTTTCTGAAAAAGAAAATGAACAGGTTTGTCGTTTTTGGCTTCAAGGAAACCAACCAGCAAAAGGGGGAATTCTGGAAGACTACTTGGTTTGCAACCATCAGGGATAACAAACAGGGATAACAAATATGTTGGCTATTTCGTTAATCGCCTTAATTATAGTGGGAGTAGAGGAGACCGTAAGAGGCCAGAAAAATGTTCCTTGAAGACACTGAACTGAAAACGTTCAAAATGCAGGCTTGTTTCAATATCTTCAAAACCGAACCCAAGTTTGAAGAACTGCAAGATTCTGAAAGATTGATGAGACGAAATTGGAAGATGAACATCTACGCGATCGAATATTTCTCGCTCTGCTCCGAAGCCCTTCTAGTAGCAGAAATTTTTCGATCATACCAATCCATCCTGAGAAATGTCACTAACGCTCGGGTCAAACCGTCAGATCCATAAAGTCTTGTGGGTATAAAGTGTCTTGCCAAAGTAATCGTTTAATGTGCGTAAAGATTATCGAATTTCCGTTTGTTTAATATTGAGTGCTTTTTATTATAACAAGTCTCATAAACTGATAGCATGGGGTATTGAATTGTGGACAGTCACCCTTATTCTTGTTTACGGCCGTATCGCTTTCGTACGAAAGCAGCAGCGACGTACGAATGCGATACGAACGCATACGAATCCGATTCGTTCTAACCAATTCGAGCTTTCGAACATCGTTGCTTTCGTACGAACGTGTCATTCTTGTTTACGTACGTATGCGTATCCATATTATTTTTGCTCTCGTTCGCAAACGTCAGTCAAAAGTTGCGAATCGCTGTACGAATTGCCGGCGCCGGTAGTTTTTTTCTGGTTTTTCTGCTGTTTGGTGTTAGTTTTTTGACAAAATTGAATAAGACGAATAAAATGTATTGTTTTGTGAAGTGTTTAATGCAAAACATTTGTGACAATCGATTATTTTTAAATCCAGTTTTGGTATCGGAACAGCAACGTCAGTCGAAAGTTGCGGATCGCTCTACGAATCGCCGTCGCCGCGGGTTGTTTTGGTTGTTTCGTGTAAAAAAAATCGGTTAAGTTGAATAAAACTTCTTTTTCGTGAAAACCTCCTAGCTTGAAAGCGAAGCACAGAGCGATAGTAAGTGATTGAGGTTTACCACTAGCTACGGGGAAATTCTGAGCGGAAGAAAAGCAAAAAAGTCGCTACCATCAAGAAAAAAAAGTGTTGGTGACGGTGCCGGGTAATTAGATGTTGGTGATATCAGCAAGAGTCGGTCACCAAACAAATTGTGATAAGTGCAAGTAGTACATGGGCAACAGGATACGAACATCACAATGAAAGTAGCTAAGGTTGCTGCAGTGGCCGTCGGAGAAGAAATAATTTTTACTGCAACTTGTTAACCAAAAAGTACTCCCTGATCTAGCTGCGTTGAATCGATCCATAACCGCTCTTATTGGCCTAGAGAAAATCAAGTTGTTTATAAGCCAGCAAACTACCTACGTTAAACCGTCATACTAGATTATTGCCTCACGTAAACAGCGAAAGTCGTGGCAAACGCTTATACATTTAATGCCAACGAACAAAGTTGTTGTATCACTGATTGACGATGGATTTATTAAAATTTACGAGGCAGGCCGAATAAGCAAAAGGATCGATTTCAGCGGTCAGGATACAGAGCCGTTGGTGAAACCGAATTATTAGGAAAAAGGTAAGCTTAATAGAAAAAACTATTTTTCTGTTAACTAAAAGATTTACATTTTAGATTCAGCACCGGTTGAAATACCTCGTCGATCACACCAATATCGGCTTTTTTATGGGAACCAGTGCCAAACAGCCGATTATAGCGGATTGTGGCGCACATTGTTACGATTCTCTTCTGACTGGTTCAACAGTTGGAAATAATATTGACGGACCACTAGGAGACTTTCTCAATAACGGTGGCTCGGAAACTTCAACACGTATTCGACTTAGCAAATTAAGTACTTGTCGTAAGCGGGATTTTTTTTTTCTAAAAGATGTAAAATGCATTTTGGTACAGACTTTTTAAAGCAATGTAGCCCATAAACCTTCAATTGTATAAAAAAACTGTCTGAAAATTAAATGTGAAAAACAAATAATGCATAGTAAAAACATGTTTTTGACGTGAAACAAATAAATACAGAGTATTTATTTACAAAACAGAGTTGATTTTTAGTAACTTAGCGTGTTAAAAAAAATTGGCAAAAAATCCAGGATATAGAAATGAAACAAAACATTTTCCCTGGAGGTTAAGTTTCAGAGCATTTTTCTAATTTCCACATTTCTAATGAAAGTTGCATTCCAATGGTATTAGGGGCCATCCACATACCACGTGGACAGCTTGAGGGGGGGGGGGGGTTGTGTAATGTCCACGGTCCATACAAAAGTTTCAGAATTTATATGGGCAGTTGTCTCCACGACGGGGGGGGGGGGGGGTTTCAAATTGTTAACAATCTGTTCACGTGGTATGTGGATGGCCCTTAAATAATTTCAGCCGTTATTCAGAACCTAAAAGCTTATGATGATTGACTTCCCAAATAAACCCGTTTTTAAGGGGCTTTGAATTTAATTAAAAAAGGAGAATGAACACTAAACTTAAATATTGGAATTGAAACAAAAAAAGCTAATTTCCTCCTAAAATTATGTATATATAGGGTAGGGAACATATTTTAAGCAGTTTTAGGAGCCGCCTGTGTATTGAGATGATATACTCGACATGTGTTGGGTGGAATTCAAACATGAAAATACCAAATTGTTCTCTATCTTTTTGTCTGTTAGCACTTGTTTTCAGATTGTAAAACTGAGTTAGCAAACTTTAACAATAAACCATCAATGTTTCCAATCGAGGGACACTATTCCGTCGAACGAACCTATTCTAAGCAGTTTGCATCGGTTTTGCAGGGGATTTTTTTCAGCACCCGAGTTGCCTGCAATTTTGTTAGATTTTTTTAATTGATGTTTATTCAAAGATTTTTCTGTGTTAAACGGTATTTTATGTGTTCGTAAGACAACTAGGTAATCGGAGTGTTTGTTCAAATCATTGAAACTGTCCATATTGATTAAAATTCGAGTGTTTGAGGGTCGTTTTCTTTGACTGATAAAAATAGGCGCCACTGCTTGAACCGTTCCTCACCCTATATACAGGTCGGACTCGATTATCCGGAACATCAAATAATTTTTCGTTCCGAATAATCGAATCACAGAAAAAATATTCAAATTTTCTATTAACGAACATAGAATAAATATGTATTTTTTTAAATCTAGAAAATCTATAACGAGCGTCTTAGCAGAGTGATTGAGATCAATCAAAGAAATAGTTATCGGTTTCCGTTATACTCTACTAAATTTTTTGGAAAAAAATATTGAAATTCAGTCCGCAAATATATATTTCGACTGTGACGTACAGTCTTCCTCAGTGCTTATGTGGACTGGTAAAAACTGGTTTACCAGTCCACATAAGCACTGAGGAAGACTGTACGTCACAGTCGAAATATATATTTGCGGACTGAATTTCAATATTTATTTCCAAAAAATTTAGTAGAGTATAACGGAAACCGATAACTATTTCTTTGATTGATGTATTTTTTTATTTTACTTGTATGATGCAGTGACGTAACCAGAAATTATTTCTGAGGCGGAAAGGGGTAAACCCTGAGAAACGAAAAAAATTGGACATTGATAATTTCACTTCATTTGAATATGTCCCAAACCCTTCATGTTGGTAAAAGTAAAATTTCGGATAAAAAATTGAAAACACCAAAAAAAAAAAATCCCGGATAATCGCTGTTCATTGGCCCAAAAAATGATCTGTGCAAAATTTCAACTCAATCGGAGATGATTAAGGGAAGCCTCTAAGCACTCAAAGTTGTGATTTTTCGAATCTCGAAAATCTACCAAGGAGGCAGTACATTTAATTAAAATAAACGAAACATTTTTCGATGCCAAATGACTTAAAAGCATACAACGTCGAGTTCTAGTGTTACCTAAAAAAAAATTGGCTGAAAATCGACCACTCTGCCGTTATCTGGGTAACCGAAGAGTTAATATGGAATATTCTAAAACTGGCTTCTAGTCATTTTACCAACTCGTGCTAAACATGATTCCAATGTTCATTAGTGTGGTTCATTTATTTTTTACTATGGTGGTTCCCAAAATAATTAGAACGAAATTTATTGTTATTGAATATGAAAAAGCAATCATAGTAGGAAACTTATGTCATTAACATTGCGTACACGCACCATGACTAGCGATATTTTTTAAATGGGAAATTACAGAGAATTTCGTACGAAATATAACAGGGCGTGTAACGGAAGGTTAAGAGGTGGCTTTTTTTTCGTTTAAATATTAAAAAATGTCATGGTTTTCTTAGTTGACACAACCCTAGTGGTTGTGGTAACTGACTAGTGGTCAATCTTCGTGGTACATCAAGTATAAGATGTCAAGTAGGCAAATAAACATGAGGGTTTTTCTTACTTCTCAACGTCAAATTCAATTTTAATTTTGTTTGGAACCACCCTGGATAAAAATAAATGAACCACTCTAATGAAAGTCAAGTTTGAGATACCTAATAAACATCATAGTAATTTGCATTTGGTTTGGACCGAGTTGTCATAAGCCAGATCTAAAATATTCCATATTAAGCTTTCGGTTGCACAGAAAACGGCACAGAAAAGTCCCAGAAGGTCGATTTTCCGTTAAAATTTTTTCTCGAGTTTACACCAGATCTAGACGTTTTATGCATTTTTTAGTCATTTGTAAATTTGTAATGTATATATATATGTATATATTTATATATATATATATATATATATATATATATATATATATATATATATATATATATATATATATATATATATATATATATATATATATATATATATATATATATATATATATATATATATATATATATATATATATATATATATATATATATATATATATATATATATATATATATATATATATATGTATATAAGTTAAGTATTAAACATTGAAATTTAGGTTTTTGAAAAACTAAGAATGAAAAACGGACTATTCAACCTCGACTCCACTCTAAGACTGATTTATTTAAAAGCAATTAACCTACACTGGACCCTAGCTCCTGAACGAACTGCTGATCTAATCTATCTGTCCAACCGCGTGTTTCCAGGTACTTATGGTGCTCCGGAATGCGATGCGTCTGCTGATGATGTTGTTGTTGTAGTTGTTGTTGCCGCCGGTGTGGGAAAAGCACATACTGCATATTAGAGTTGCAGCTATATAAGTTATATAAGTTATCACCCACATCCCCGCACACTCCTTAAAAGATCCATCTAGTCATCGTCATCGAACAACGGATTCCAGTTTTGCTTAAGCCAGCTGATCAGAAGTTAGACCAAGTGCCACCCGGCCAACCAATCGACAAATCCACCAAGTAGAACACCACATCATCACTTATGGTGCACCAACTTAACCGCTGCACCATCAGCAAGAGCAACACCATCGATTCATCGGAACATCAACGCGATCGAACCAAACCATCGTTCGATACACATTCTTCCACAAGCTCAGTATATCGCCCGGGTCGGAGTCCGTCGATCGATCGAAAACCTCCCGAAGTCCATCATACTTTAACTTATATATATATATATATATATATATATATATATATATATATATATATATATATATATATATATATATATATATATATATATATATATATATATATATATATATATATATATATATATATATATATATATATATATATATATATATATATATATATATATATATATATATATATATATATATATATATATATATATATATCGCTTGATTTTTCAAGTTTCTTTAGGAAACTTTACATGAAAAATAAAATTTGGACTAATATTTCTATTGTGATTTGCTCTCAATGTGCGATAAGATGAAGTGTGACGTGTTCAATGATAATACATGTAACATGTAACGAATCAATAAGTTTTTTTATGTAACTTGATGGGAAAATTTTATTCTGGAATTTTCAAAATTTTCAATGCCACTAAATATGTCAGGTGTATCTCCATTATTTGTTGCAGTGACTCTTCGATAGAGAAGCATGGTGATTTCATTATTCTTACGGATGTTATCCTCCTGACACGCAAGAAATTATTCTCAATGGGGTCATTTTCCTAAGGGAGACATCCGGAGTGAACTGCCCCCTGCCCCCCGCACTCGAAAAGAAACTTATCTGGATCAGCACGGTTGGTGGTGCGATCTTTGCTTTACAAATACGCGCACGATTCGGTTACTGCTTATTCTCTGAGCATCTGCCCCCAGGGAGGCAATAAAATGACACCGTATTATAGCCGCTGTATCGGTATACAAGAAAATCTAAATATCAAATTAATTTCGGTTACCTAATACCTAATCGTTAATAATTTGTATCACAAAAAAATTCCCGTTTAAATTTGTGCACCATCTCACGCATTGATTTTGTAGAACGTAAGCCAAATATTACGCCAAAAGCAAATTATTGGCAATTGTACGGGAAACAAAAATTATAACGGGTTGATTTTGTGATATGATAGGTTATGGGCTTGGAAAACTGGTGAAGTGAAGAATAAACGCGAACGAAGTCACTTACTAGAGAGCCATCACGAGACACACCCAAAAACTTCACTATTACATCATGTGGTCATTGAACTTTGAAGCCGTTGTATTGAAATAGTCATATCGAGCGCAAAGATAATAGAGCGTGAAATCTCTGTTAAATCACCCTTTCCAAGAGTAAACTGAATCGCGCTTGAATGAGTTCCCTGAGACGGCGAAAAAGTTTAGACACCTGCCTAATAAAAAAACTGGCAAAGTTCCATCTATTCAAAGCCTGAATACTTAAAAAAAGGGCATATATGTACATATATAAAATCCAATAGAGTTGACGAACAGGACTTAACTTCAAAGAGCGAAATGCTTCGAGTAAAAGGGTTTAACAACTATGTATTTTATTTTTCATCATCTTCTACTCACAAAGTACATGACGAAAATTCTCACATTGGGCTGTATTACAGAAGCTTCGAAGAGCAACATGCCTCATTTGAAATACATGGACGAGTCGAATCGATTAAACTTCTGCCCTATTCCGGTCTACCTTGAGAGCAAACCAACACCGTCTATCCCAAAAATTGTCTGATGCCTGCTGATACAATATTTTGTCATTTTTTATTACATGTGCAATTAAACTAAGTCTAACTAACACATTGCTCACGATAAATCGCGGTTTTACTTGTTGTACAATGTCTGATTTGCCCAACAGATCCGAGTTTCCAATCGTTAGTCCATTTTCGTTCCGGTTCCGGTCTGTATTTACATTTGTTGCTTCCTGTACAAAAGATTTTTACGACTACTGCACGTAAAGCTTTCACCAATCCCGTGTTTCACACTGGATCAACCACCCTTAACAAGGGGAACAGACGCTGTTTTGAGTCGCACTATCTTATTGAACAGCCGCTCGGGTTGTCGAAGCATTTCTTCTGTCGCTGAAATATGGTTAACGCTCAAGTGATCGCGTAGCGTCCTCGCACTTAGCTGTTGTCGTATTGACAACAAAAACTTATGAGGCCCGCAGCTTCCGCTCCTTCGAGGTTGTCAACTCACCATTTGAAGTCCAACAATTCTCATACAATATGAAATAAAATCTAAAGAAAGCTTAATGGAACCCAAATTTACGCAAGACATGAAATTGCTAAAACTTAACACTAGTTACATTTGGCTATTATTGGTTTTTATTTATAAAAATATTTATACAACAAAATCACATCATTCTTGCCTACGCTGTCGCCTGAAATTTTAATACACAAACCATTATATAAGCGAATCAGTTTAGATTTCACTTTCCCCTGCGGAGTTGCGAGGGCGAGGCAGTTTTAAAAATTAGAGGTTCCTCAAGCGTGTGTAATAACACATTTCCCGTTCTTAACCTAAAACTGAAGATAGTGTTTCGGCGATCTACCGTCGGACGACGAGTCGGTTCTGGGATAGGTCGCCGCCGTCATATCGTCATTGTTATTGTTGCCCTCCCGTGGGGCATTATCACTTTCACTATCATTGCCTGCCGCAGCGGCTTGGGTCGCACTGCGGCGATTCCGTAGCGAATGAATACACGCCAGCATTCGTATCATAAACGAGGCCGGCGCCGTAATGGTGTCCTTGGCTTCTTCCAGCATCACTGCGTTGCGTTCTATGAGCTAAAAAAAATATTACTAGGCAAAAAACACCTTTTGATTTTTTTTGTATGAAATTATTTACATTGGTGGCTGCCTCCCGATCGAAACGAGTCATATCTTTATCCATTGAGGACCAAACTTTAATTGTCGTAATCAATTCCAGATGTAGCCAGAGCCCATCACTACTGTTGGGTCTTAAGTCACACGTTGTGCGACGTCGAGATTGCGATCGGGACCTGAATGTAGATGAAGAACGTCGTCGACTGTAGGTTCTGTAACAAAAAAAAAACTTAAAAACAGCTGCACACAAGAAAATCGATATCAGTTTGATTTTGGCTAGTGGAAGTAATCATTTCTATTAGCAAACTTACCTGCTCTTCAGGCCGCTTGTAGACCATGATGATTTTCTTATCAACCATGCTTATCAGTCTCCTATATGAGAAAAAACTATCACTCCTGCCAAATCACAGTTTGAGTCTATCGGCTCTCTCCTGACCACACGTCTAATTATTACAAATATTTACTAGAATTAAGCAGAATCAACTTCCTTCAAAACACAACCCAAACTGCACAAAAAATGTAAATAGTTTAAGTTTTATTGCTTCACGCAGGCCCATGACGATCTTATGTTTTTGCACCAAATTTGGTTCCATTTTCATATTTCGCTTGCAAATTTCATTCCTGGAAAGGTAATTTTGAGTAGCCGGAATTTTCTTGTGTTTTATGCTTACGTTTACCGACGATATTTTCAAGAACAAAGTATTTTTATTATGCAAATTATAATAAAAAAAAAAATATTAAATTTTCATTCAGTGAAAAACTGTTTGCCGTCAGAAGCCTCGCTCAATCGGCTTGACACACTTGACATTTCTCTCCTGACGTTTAAACTTTTTCTAACCCTTAAGTCTAGACATCAACCTTTTTTGCATAGACATCCACCTTTTTCGTATACGTATCGCATTCGTATGCGATACGAATGGATTCGTATGGCCTTTGTACGTAAACAAGAATGGCATTTTCGAACTCATTCGAATCCATACTTTCGTACGAATGTTGGATACGAACGTAAACAAGAATGAAGGTGAGTGTGACAAAAGTCAGCAACAAGAAAAAAAACAACAAGATATACAACACCGGTGCGGAGAACGAAAAGTTGGTCTACACACTTAGATTTTATTGCCGAGAACTCAACAGCTGATAAATTCAGCGAAATGTTCTGCAAGTTTTCGGCAGAATTTTCAAGAACTTCGGCAAACGAAATTTAATACCTGCTGGTTTACGGTAGATCGATGTATTTGCTGAATGTTCGTCGAAATATATTGCTAATATATTGCTAATTAAATATGCTAATATATTGGCGAAATATAAAAAATTCGCCGAGCTCCATCGGTTGTTGGGAAGTTCGCCGAGATAATTTAAGTTTGTATATTAACTGGTTCTATTCAGGTTTCGCTGGTGTAAATCTAGTATAAAGTTGTTTCAAAAATAGACCACCGCTGAAGATGCCCTTATAAATATACCAACGAGCAAATTTAACCAACGGTTATTAAAATCTAAGACAAGACGCGACCTAAGACGAGACGTGACAGCTGGTCACCGTTACATTCAACCAATTTGAACCGGCTGCTGATTGGCTGAATCCGATAACGCAATCGTCACGTAGAAAATACAACGAGGTTACTTTTCACTGTAAAGCAGTGATGCTGGCGAGTCATAATTTAGCTATTATAATTGTTCATAAATAATGATGCAAAAGTATGCAAGGTACATGATATTACCGAGTAATGTATTTCACTATTATAACTTTAAAAATGCATTGATTAATCGTTTTTACTATTTCGGTTGAAGTCCAAGAAACTTAGGAAGAAAAAATTTGGGTACCAAGAAACTTAGGAAGAAAAAATTTGATAGTAGAAGTATGCTTTATTGAACATAAAATAATGATTAAAATTTGAGTATTATTAGCCTATATATTGCAAATTCATTTTGTTTTATTTTAATTGACCTGCAGAAGTTGTTAAAAATAATCATTCTGGCATCAACGGTATGGAACGTTCAAAAAAATTTCGACGGGGATGACGGCCGTTACGAAAAGAAAAATAAGAAGCCAGCTGTCGCGTCTTGTCTTAGGTCAAAACGAGAGCAGTTTATTTTACATGAATTAACATGCCGTTGGGAAACAGAGAAGAGGCAATTTTCGAAAAATCTAAATAAAACTCTGTACAACGAATTCTTTTAAACCAAATTTTCTAATATGAAGTGGTTTTACAAGGGAATGCAACTAACTTTTTTAAGATCACTCTGACTTTATGGACTTTATATATATTTCAATGGAATACTCGAATAGTTTCGAAATAGAGTGGAGTAGTAAATGACAAAGCTAATGGCGTTAATTTAGTTAAAATCACGTGCAACATTACATTTAACAAACATGTTCCGTATTACGTGTAACGTGTTACAAATCACATGGGACATATTATATGTTACCATTCTCTTCGAAACAAAATGGCTTTTCAAACTTTCAACAAAAATCAGTTTAAAGTTCGATTTTTCGAAATTTTCATAATTTCCTATCCTCAGCTATTTAAGTGGATGCGACTTACGCAAAAAAATCATTTTCGAAAAACAAATGGTATATTTATAATAGCTTTTGTTGGGGTTGTATTTTTTACGATTTTTATTGAATCAATCTACGATTTGGTACCAACGTTTAACCTTTCATAAATTTAACGTTCTTGTTTTTCAATTCAGTTTCTGCATTTTTTCACGACATTATCCAATCATTTTTGAAAAAACCATCATTCTAGAAAGCAATCATGACTGTGCCAGTTGGAAAATTTTCATTTCTGATTCACGTATGAAAGTGCAAAAATTGGGAAATTTATTTCAATAACACGAAAGCAATACATACTTAATTTTTGTTTATCACTTGCATTGTCTAGTACAATTCAAATGTCTCTTGAGCTTGTACAAAACTGATGGCATCCAGTTTCCAGCAAGAAACTTAAGCTTGAACTTTTGAATTGCTGATTTGGGCGTGGTAAAATGGGTGGAATTCTTTAAGCAATATTCGTTAAATGGATTCAACATAAAACTGGCGCCTAATTTCCTATAGTAGGACTCGAAATTTGCCCAAAACTTTTCGACTTATGACTGCTGATGGTGCTGATACGTGGAAATTTGCAGGAACTACAACACAAAAACACCTTACGCGTACCACTACAGAAACCGTATACCGCTAGATGCAGCGTGGGCCATGAGGGTATTGGCAGCTTGTTGTGTTTCCAATAGCAAACGTGCTTCATTCAGCCATTCCATCGCAGCTTTCCGTGATGCACCCTTGAGAAGGTTCATATACTGCACCGTGCGCACCAGATCACCCCGATCCAGCCAATAGCGAGCGCGATTTAAGATATCGTAGGTATCAAGTTTACTAAAATCGAACGGTTTATCTTCCAGCTCATCCTTGGATATTGGGACGCTGGGTCGAATGATCAGGCTAGCTTGCAGGAAGGACAAGAAGTACATCGGCAAACGGGCACCTTCAGCGGGGATCAGAGCGAGGCGACGGGAGACGTCTTCTACCTTAATGAAACGCTCCCGCAGAGCGTGCTCTGGGTAAACACCGCGTTTTTTCGCCTGCTCCGGAAGTCCTTTTAGAACAGCACTAACCAGCTCATCGCCTTCGGCAGCACGACCCACGGCACTAATTTCATCTTTAAGCGGTCGCAACTGATCACGCCACGACTTTCCGGGCTGACCAGACCGGATTGAGGACCAGAGCGACTGACAAGCTCCCCACAGAGCCTGGGCCTGGTGTGCACTTCGTTCAGCATCGGCACGCGCTGTTGGGGAATAGTGAGAGTTGAATTAGGTTGGAAAGCTTATTGAAAATTGCTTTCTAGCACAATATAATTAATGAACAGTTCAAATAAAGAAAAACTTTACCGATCTCAATGCTAATCAAACGAAGATTGACCTTACTTCATCAACATTGAATCCGATAAAGTTAATTTCGAAAAAACTACGTTTGGAATACCTTTTAAGTCATCGTCGATCTCTGAGTAGTGGCGTTAGCAATGATGATAAAAGGATGTAAATGCAGATTGGTGATGAAAACACGTATTTAGTGACAACACACAATACAGAGATAAAATATGAAAGCAACATTACTATTATTTTATAGTAACATAAGCATAGGTTTAATATTTAAAAATATAAAGCAGTTTCGTACTTTTTTGCAGGCATGTCTAAACCCACCACACCACGGCGTGTGTGTTTCAAGCGATGCCACGGAGGGTATTTAGATTGCCCTTCAGTGCGTATACAAAACAAAAAAACCGCAGTGTTCTAGATAAAACAGTCCTTCGAAAGATTCGGCAAACACAGACCTGAGTGTTCTTAACTTCGTGAGCCCTCGGGACGTGTTTTCTCAAACGCTTCATTTTTTCAAAAGTACATATGAAAAAAATATTGCTGGTGAATGTTTGCGATGGCTAACATCAAAGCATTCATTATTATTCCATTGTCAATCTCTTCGTGGCGACTAATGCTTGTGTTCCCCGAAACTGCAAGCTCTCGGTTGCCTCATGTGCCGAAGTTAAAAACCCTCGGTTGGCGTGTTTACGAATGGCTCTCCAGTGTTTTGTCTTGAACTCGCGACGAAGGGTAATACGAAATGCCCTGCGTGGTGTGTTTGTTAGCAGATGGGCCACGTGCGCTTTCGAGTGCTGTGGTTTCCCCATGCCTGCTTTTTTGAACCTAAGTACCGCATCAAACCTGGAATTGTTTGACGAATCTCATTAGGTTTCAAGTAATTTCTAGAAAACGCGGTACGTGGTTGCTAATTAAACGAAATTATTTACTAAGTAAAAGAAAATTCTGTAAGAAAGCTCCGAATAATGTCAGTTAATCTCAGGACTTCATAAGACTAATAGGTTAGACACACACGCAAACACTCGCATTCAAGAATAGAATTCCGTATTTAGGCTAAGAATGACTATTACCTTTCAGGGCAGTATCTATGCCCTTCAGTTTACCGTACATTGCCGCCAGTTGCAGCTGATAGGCATTCTGTTCGGTCGTTACTTTCTCATTCAATTCGCGATCAAACTTTCGTTTCATTTCAGCTTCCTTTTTAGCAATTGCATCCGCCAAATGATCCGCGTGGGCATCCAGTTGTCGCTTCATTTGGTTACGCAGGTCCCGTTCCAACTCAGCGCGGATAGCAAGAAGCTGGCGAGTAAAAGACATTTATTGATAGTTTCAACGGATTAACAGCACAGACAAAGTTGAATTACAAAATTACATCTTTCAACAAAATATCAACTTAAAATTTAACACAAACTTACCTTCTTCTGGTTTTGCAAATTCAAGTCACGCTTCTCTTTTGCCATCTCGTACTCTAGCTGCGCCTTGACTGCGTCACTTTGATCGGTACCACGGACCGCTTCCAAGGCCCGTTTCAACTGTTGCTCGCCTTCAATTTGTAACTTTTGCAGTTCTTTCTGATGAGCCGACACTTGTATGAAGGCATGTAGGATAAACAGATCCAAATCCTCCTTCGACATGTTAAGTTTTTTCTCGTTCAATTTAATACCAGGGAACAGCGATTCGATTTCGTCTATGAAAAAGTTTCTTGCTGTTTCCACTTTTTTCCAGTACTTTTCACCCATATTAGCAACATCACGCGCCCGGTACACATCTTCTTTAGCTTTGTTCAGATGTTCTAGATACGAAGCAATATTCTTGCGTGCTTCGGATTTTAAATCGTCGGAACATTTCAATTCCCTGCCATCCAACAAATGCTTTAGCTTTTCGATGTGCTCTCTTGCCTTTTCAGCCGCTTCTTCCGCTGCCATCAGAGCAGTGTCACGGGCGCTGGTGCGATTTCGTAATAATGTCCAGCTCGTGTTGTCCAGCTTATCGACGGATTCGTCAACGACTTTGCGAACTGTTTCCGTGTAGTTTTTCAAAATCTGCACAGCCTTTTCATATTCTTTAATGGCTGTTGCCGCTGCTACGTCGATTTGCCGTTCGAGATCACTAATTGATTTGGGTACTTCCTCAGCTGGCGCGACAGGTTTTGAAACGATTATAGGGCTTGTAGCTTTAGCGGGTGCTGGCTTCACTGGTGTTACAGTTGAGCTCGGAGTTTTAGCAGAAGACGTTGATGAAGGGGCAACTTTCTCCGGTAATGGCTCTGGTTTTGGCAGTGGAGGCGATGGAACAGGTACGTGTACCGATTTGGAACGGGTGACGGGTGGTAATTCAACGGCTGTATTATTGGATAATATTAGTTTATATCAACTAACAACGCTTAAACTTCACTCACGTTTCTCGGGTTTCTTATCTTCCTTTCCACCAGTGAAAAAACTCGTTACACTAGAAGTGTACCCACTAATGGTGCTGGAAATTTCGTCCAACTTTTTTGTTACATCATCCAAAGGATTCTTTTCTTGCAAAAGTATTTCCAGTACGGGCTCCAATGCTGGAACATTGATGACAAGAGTTTTGCGAAATTCATAGTCGTATCTGAAAGTGAAAAGTGTTTGCACTTTTTTGCAGTTGATAATACTTTCGACTCACTTTGCATAAGCAACTACTCCACCACCCACAAGAAATGGTGATAAAACAACCAACACCTTTCCGAAGCCGGCTTCACGAAATTCTGTTGCATTTGTAGGCCCTCGAGTGCCCAGGTTACGCATTAACTGAGCACTTTGTCTCTGTTCGAAATAGAAGAGCATTCCAATCAATAATTTTAATGATTAATTGAACAATGCCTGGTTTCGGAGTCCAAGCCACTCGGATAATAGGAAAGTTAATTATTTAAATGTACTGGCCAAAATATGTTTTTCTAAACAGAGTTTACTAAAACGCTTGATATTTTTGAGTTTCAATTTCTGTGTCATTATAGAATTGGTTATGATAGGTCCCGGTTCGTAAATATCAATTAAGTGTGTTCTATATGATTATATCTTCATCCTTTGATATACAAAAAAGCAATCAATGCAAATATTATCCTACTTTATCAGGCAGCAAAAATTTGAAACCGAATAAAATTCCCTCATACGGCAGCGGCATTGATGACATTTGCTGACTCGCTATTTGCGTGTATTTTGTGACATAACACCTTTTCCATCGTCGTCTTTTTTCGGCAGAATTGACCCGCTGCAAAACGCAGATACACCATCGTCAAAAGCCATAATTACCTTCGAACCGTTAAAGATCGTTCTTTGCACTAGCAAGCGATACATAATTCCTTTTTACGGGTCCTTTTCCAAAGTGTTTTGCGAATTATTTGCACTATTTTCACGACACACGCACCTGACCGCAGGTGACTTTTACACACGACGGAATCGAAGCCGAGCGAGCAAAGTGAGCGACAAAAAAAATCTGTCAATGTGTTGATGTTGAAGCACGTAAACTTCTGTTTCACTGACGTTTATCACGCAGGTATTGGCCGATTGTTTAGAATAGCAAAACTCCGAAAATTATAATAATACACCGAAAATAATCTCATCAGCTAGGACCTAGGACAGGATGTGACAAGTGGCTTCTAGTTATTCTTCTTTTCGCTCAAAATAGCCCTCATACAACATTTCAATTTTTGGGCACGATGCTTGCCAGTGGTTCCAAGAATATTTAATAAAGGAAATTTCAATACCTAAGATTTTTTAAGTTCTGGGTTACAATTATAATTAGTTACTTGGTAAAGGTTAATCAATGAATCTTGAATTGATTTGAAAATATATTTTGGATTTATTTGATCTAGTCATAATTTCAACTTATTCCTCTTGCTTTTTTTGAATCAAATCTGCAGTCGTTCATCATAACTAGTTTAAAAAACATGATTAATATTTCGAATATTAATTTTCACAGATCCGGTGTATGAAAATGTTTCGAAAAGTTGTTGAACGAAACACAGTTCATCCGCTTGGTATGCAGAAACAGTGTAAACCAAAAAAATCGAAAGTTTTTGCAGCACGGCCAACCATACCGACTAGTAATAAAACTCAACAGTACGTTCAATAAAATCGACCAATCAGAGAGGGCTTTCACTTTGACAGAGCTTTGAGTGATTTTTGGTTTCTCTTGTCATATTCTGTTCTATAGACTAGGAGCATGCTGCTTACACTCTGTTTACTCTTTGCAAATTTCTTTATCCCCAACGCCAATCTAGTTTTGACCCTGGAGCTAACTGCTGTCGAAACGTTTCTTTATTCATTTAGGTTCGAACCAGTATCGCGCTGGCATCCGTGGAATTTTTATTTATGTGTATTTATATGGAAAAAGAAGCAAATATATTTCCTTCCTTCTTTTTCGCAAGCAAAAACCAAACAGATATCAGCAGAGTCGTCAGGGCCAATCAAAAACAATTTTACTAGCAATTTTCATACCTTTGCATACCTTTCGTAAATATCTGTCCTGGGCCCCTCATTAACCAAATTCGGCCCTGCTTGCGATTATTTTCGAGTTCAGCCGAGTAGTACTAGTTGGCACTCTAAGATCGCAATTCCTTTTTTAAGATCTCAACCTAGATCTCAACATATTTTCAATTAAATAAACCACAACAAAAAACAATCACCTGAAAAACATAGTTATACCATAATTAAACTATATGTTGATTGTTGTACAGTAACTATTCGTTAACTGGGTGCTCTTTAACTGGGCTGCTTTTTAACTGGGCGTTCGCTAACTGGGCTACAGCCCAGTTAAAAAGCAGATGAACGTCAAAAATCTGCGTTTGGCATATTGTTGTCAAAGCGAATGAGGGGTATATGAATGGAAGAATGAGTCAAAAATAAAAAGAATAGAAAATGGTTTTGAATCTGTTTAATTTAAATTATTCAAAATATTTTTCAACGGAGAATTCATAACATGGGTATTTGTTTTAAACATAAAAGATTATTACAAATTTTGTTTTTGCCATTCGTCTTTGACTATTTTTGCTCGCAATGATTTGAACCGCACAATTTCTGCAGCATCGTGTTGCATAAAAGAAATAAAAAAAATCGACAGATTTAATGGCATGGTTGAAATCTGAATACAGATGATTCTGTCCCAAGGTTGATGACATGTTCATTTGTGTGTCATTTGAATCATTTGCTATGTCTCTAATTGGTGAAATATTACCTCCGCTTTCGCCCAACACGGAATCTAATATTTTGTCGTCCGTGAATACCACGCTAGTGAGCCAAGCTGGGTTTTGGTTCTCATCGTACACGCGATCCGTCAACCATATATTCACCTCTTCGTCAGAAGTCACGGTACCTGCTAAAGCATCCACAGCCGCTACAAGAGCCCTTATGTCCTTTTCACTGTCAGCTTCATCAGTGTTAGCAGAAATCCACTCGCAATCTGGGGAAACTGGGGAATCAGTTTCTTCCATGAATTTTCAATGGTAGATGAGCTAATTTCATTCCAGGCAGTTGCTAACCAGTCGATGCTGTGCAGTAAGGTAACTTTTCTGAGTCGGTCTTCGAACTTCAGGTCCTCATCTTCCAGAACTAACCTCAGCAATTTACCTTAATCAATCGATCGTCCGATACTAAATCGTTCCTCCATCGTAATGTGCTGTGCAGTTGTCCAACAATAGTAATGCTTTTGGCTCTAAATTAGACTTGTCTGAGAACTCTCTCACAGCTGGCACAAACTCGTTGTAGAACCAAGACTTAAACAGGTCCCTCGTCATCCAAGCTTTCTTCGAGTTATAATATGATACAGGCAGTTTTTTCTTATCCGGGAACGAGCGTGGTTTGGCGGCAGTTCCGATGAACATCAATTTTAATTTATTTAAACCGTCTACGTTGCTGCATGGCATAAACGTGTAGCGCAACTTGTTCAATTTTCTTCCGGCAGGTTGATGCTCGTTCGAAAGCACTACACTTCGTGATGCTAGAAGCTTTACGAAAATGGCTGACTCGTCAGCATTGTAGACCTGAGATTATTTCAATCCCATTTCGATTAGCTTGGTTTTAAAAATGTCCTTGAACCTTAGGTATGCTGCTGTATCGGCTGAAGCTTTCTCACCTGTTACTCGCTCGACACGCAACCCATATCGAGCTTTGAAACGCCGCATCCAACCATCCGAAAATGTAAAGCTTTGGTCCACGTAATGTCCACGTTTTTGAAGTTCTCCCAGCAATAGTTCTCCTTTTAGTCGCAATGCTTCCGGCGCAACTAGAATGTTGGCTTCTCGCTGCTGAAGAATCCACAGATAGAGCGATTTCTCCATCACCGGTAAGCGTTGTTCTTTGAGCGTTCTTCTATTTTCTACGCCGTGTTCTCGATAGCTGTCTTATTTTGTTCTGAGCTCCTCCTTGTGTTGTATAAACCGAGATACGGAAGATGATCCCACGCCATACTTCCGGGCTAGTGATTCGTACGTTCCGCCTCCTCCTTCGAAGTCTTCAATAATTCTAACTTTTTCATGCAATGTGAGTATCTTCTGTTTTCGTTTCAAATTTGATCTTGATGCGAAATCCATTTCGTTTCCGCTGGGGTTGTACTGTCTCCGTCCAATTTTTACGAAAGAATGAGTTACACAGGGACAGGATATTTGCATGTCTATTCATATGTTTCCAGGTAGTGCCATAGAAACTAAATGTTTTGTGAAAAAAAACATGTTTCCAAGCAACGGTCAATTCAAACGAAGTGCATACACAGCTAAACATCAGAATTTGCGGTGTACATATTTATGTTGGCCTCATTTACAATTTTCGCTTGGAGTCCAAAACCCCTTGTCCAAAACAATAAATAACATTGTATTTGCAAATTTTACCATGAAAAGGGGTTCTATGTATTTTAACAGCAATTTTTCAGGCATTTTCCCATACATTTAGAAGTCACTGACATGGTAAAATTATTGTCGATGGTAGATTCTGGATTTACCACAAAAGATCAAAACAATGGTCGCAGTGGTCCAAATCTTACAAAAAATAACAGGAGGGTTGTGTGCAAAGCCACGACCGCAAGGATGAAGTAGAATACTTTTACAAGAAAGATAACCCAGCTATAAATAAACAGTGAAAAGCTGATTTAACACTCAAAACTAGACGGCTCATGTGTTGTCAAAATGAGTCAACTTTTCATTGAATGCATTTACGCCCGCTATCGCGTGAGACTGCATTTTACTAAAGTGCCTCACTTCATCAGCTGCTATCAATGCTGATACCCGCTGCAACTGTTACGCTATCCGCAGCCATGCCAATGTTTTGGCCGCTTAACGCTGCTATTGGTATCCGCTGTCCCTGTAACAGCTGGCCCAGCTGCTATCGATGTTGAGATTCGCTGCAACTAGTGCGTTATCCATTGCTATGCCACAGCTGTGGCCGCTATAGCTATCCGAGGACTGCTGTTGTCGCTGCCTAGAACTATTATGAGCGGTTTCGACTCATTTCTCATCCTTACTCATATACAGACAAACAGCACATTCAAATTGCAAGGTCTGTGTTTCTGTGGACTGTGCTTGGGAAGCAATCATACTAACGACCAATCAGATCAATCGAATTTTGCACTTCAACAAGGATTGACCATTTTCAATAACATAGTAAGTTGCTTGTTATGATTTGGGATTGACAATTTTTGAGTTTTGATTATGCGAAAAATTAATTTTTATGCTGATAATGAAAGCTTTCCATCCGGAAAGCTCCGGTTGTGCTCATGACTGAAGGAAAATATAATTCAGTACGTTCTGATACACTGAGATGAAGCCAAATATATATCTGCTCCAAATTTCGCTAGGTATCCAGAACGTTCTGCTCCAAATTTCGCTAGGTTTCCATAGCGTTCTTTTCATTGGATGCATTTACTAGTGTGCCCGCTATCGCTCAGAGACAGCATTTCATTAAAATGCCCCACTGCATCAGCTAGCCCTGGTGCTATCGATGGTGATATCCGTTGCCACAACTGTGGTCGCTATTTGCTGCCATTGGTATCCGCTGCCCTGCATCAGCTGGCCCTGCTAAGATTGATGCTAAGATCAACTGCAACCGCTGCGCTATCCCCGTTGCCGAGGCAGTGGACGCTTCCGCTGCCATTGGTATCCGCTGCCCTGCATCAGCTGGCTCTGCTATCGATGCTGAGACGCGCTGCGCTATTCGTTGCCATACCACAGCTGTGACCGCTATCCGCTGCTGTCGATGCTGGTACTGCTGCTGTATCCACTGCACTGCTACTGCTGCTGCTAAGGGAGGACTGCTGTTATCGCAGTTGTAGATTTTTGGCTCTCTGGGGGCGATCTCCCAACTGGATTCACCTGGTGAGTTGTTGGTTTTAGGGGGTCTTTAAATTAGGTCCGGTTTGACTTGAAACAAATGGTTCGCCGGCGATCTAGCGCATTAAACCTCAAACCGAAATATCCTTTTCTTACTCGAAAGGCTTTCGAGATGAAGTGGCACTGTTTCGCTTTGGAACGTTCGGATAATCAAGTCCAAACCGTATGTAGATCGGCGGAATGGTTGGCTGGAATAGGGTACCTGATGGCGCGGATATACACTTATTTATACTTTGAATAGAAAAAGTAAAGACACGTTGTCGTCTAGACTTACCAACTGAAACTGAATTTATTTTCCAGAATTTACACTTTATATACATTTTTTTCTTACAAGCTAAACCTACCCTCGTGGGAAAGAAAATGGAAACAAAAAAGGAACGCGGGTCGGCTAATGAAAAGCATAGATATAAAAATAGACGCGATTTTTTTTTTTTTTTTTAAGGGGGGATTTGTTAGTAGCTTAAGTATTTATGATAAATATTAGTAAATAATGAGTATGTGTGTCCAATCACAAATGGTGACTTCTCAACACTGTTAGAAATTTGTAATTTTAATTGTTAGGATTTGTTTGCTTTCACAATTAGGACTTATCATTCGTAGGGATTTAAACCTACTTGTCAGAAAAGGGGAAGTTAACTTACAACTAACTTAATTGCTAACTTATTGGCTATAAAGAGAGCTTATCGTAGCAATTGAGGATTGCAACGATTTTTGTCGAAAATTGTTAATAATTTTATTTGACATAGCTTCTAATGGTTCAACACCAGTAAGTCTATGTAATTCGAGTGTACCAAACCAAGGAGGACGCTTCAAAATATTTTTCAGAATTTTATTCTGAATCCTTTGAAGCGTTTTCTTCCTTGTTGAACAGCAACTTGACCAGATCGGCACAGCATAAAGCATTGCTGGTCTAAAAATTTGTTTGTAAATCAAAAGTTTGTTCTTTAAACAAAGTTTAGAATTCCTGTTAATGAGAGGATGTAAACATCTCGTATATTTGATGCACTTGGCTTGTATACTCTCAATGTGCTCTTTGAAAATAAGTTTTTTATCATAAATTAGTCCCAAGTACTTAACCTTGTCGGACCAACTTAAAATAACCCCATTCATCTTGACAACGTGATTATTGTTTGGCTTGAGGAAAGAAGCCCTAGGCTTATGCGGAAAAATTATCATTTGAGTTTTAGAAGCATTGGGAGAGATTTTCCACTTTTGCAAGTAGGAAGAAAAAATATCTAAACTTTTCTGCAATCGACTGCATATGACACGAAGACTTTTTCCTTTTACGGAAATGCTTGTGTCATCGCAGAACAATGACTTTGTGCATCCTGGAGGCAAATCAGGAAGATCTGAAGTGAATATGTTGTACAGGACTGGACCCAAGACTGAACCTTGAGGTACACCTGCTCTGACAGGAAATCTATCAGATTTTGAATTCTGATACACAACCTGCAGAGTTCGATCAGTAAGATAATTTTTTAAAATTTTGATTAGGAAACTTGGAAAATTAAAAGTTTGCAATTTCGCAATCAAACCTTTATGCCAAACACTGTCGAATGCTTTTTCTATGTCTAAAAGAGCAGCTCCAGTGGAATAACCTTCAGATTTGTTAGCTCGTATCATATTAGTAACTCTGAGCAATTGATGAGTTGTGGAATGCCCATGGCGAAATCCAAACTGTTCATTTGCAAAAATTGAATTTTCGTTGATGTGTGACATCATTCTGTTAAGAATAATTCTCTCAAACAGTTTACTTATTGAAGAAAGCAAACTGATTGGTCGATAACTTGAAACTTCAGCTGGGTTCTTATCCGGTTTTAAAATGGGAGTAATTTTTGCATTTTTCCATAATTTGGGAAAATATGCAATTTTGAAGCAGCAATTGAAAATTTTTACTAAAAATTCCATTGTGCTCTCAGGGAGATGTTTGATTAGTATATTAAAGATTCCATCGTCACCAGGTGCTTTCATATTTTTGAAATTTTTAATAATTGATTTAATCTCATTCAAGTTAGTTTCAATTATTTCTGCAGGTAAAAAATTCTGGGAAGAAATTAAATCAAATTGACGTGTGACTTCATTTTCAATTGGACTCACAAAATTCAAATTTGAGTTATGAACACTCTCAAACTGCTGAGCAAGTCTTTGAGCCTTTTGTTCATTGGATACAAGAAAACGTTCACCATCTTTTAAAACTGGAATAGGCTTTGAAGGTTTCTTAAGAATCTTCGACAGCTTCCAAAATGGTTTTGAATATGGTTTCAATTTTTCAACTTTAGTCTCAAAATTTTGATTTCTCAGAAGAGTAAATCTATGTTTAATCTCTTTCTGTAAATCTTTATAAATAGTTTTAAAAACAGGGTCACGAGAACGTTGATATTGACGTCTGCGGACATTTTTCAAACGAATTAGAAGTTGAAGATTTTCGTCAATTATTGGTGAATCAAATTTCACTTGAGCCTTTGGAACAGAATAATTCCTGGCATCAACAATTGCACATTTTAATGCGTCCAAAGCGGAATCAATATTCACTTCGTTTTGCAAATCAAGCTCATTATTGAAATTTCTCTCAATATGAGTTTTGTATCTTTCCCAATTAGCCTTGTTATAATTAAAAACAGAGCTCATAGGGTTTAAAACTGATTCATGTGATAAAGAAAAAGTTATTGGAAGATGATCAGAATCAAAGTCAGCATGTGTGATCAAATCACTACATACATGACTTTGATCTGTAAGCACCAAATCAATTGTTGAAGGGTTTCTTACAGAAGAAAAGCATGTAGGACTATTCAGAGACAAAATAGAATAGTATCCTGAAGAACAATCGTTGAATAAAATTTTGCCATTGGAATTACTTTGAGAATTATTCCATGAACGATGTTTAGCGTTAAAATCGCCGATTATGAAAAATTTCGAACGATTTCTGGTGAGTTTTTGTAAATCACCTTTAAAATAATTTTTGAGCTCGCGTGTGCATTGAAATGGTAAATATGCTGCGGCAATAAATAAAATCCCAAGTTCAGTTTGAACTTCAATTCCCAAAGTTTCAATAACTTTCGTCTCAAGATGGGGAAGAGCACGATGTTTGATTCGGCGATGAATAACAATTGCAACTCCACCGCCGGAACCCTGAATCCTATCATATCTATGAACCACGTAATTGGGATCATATTTTAATTTTATGTTAGGTTTCAAAAATGTTTCAGTAATAATTGCAATATGCACATTATTTACTGTTAAAAAGTTAAAAAGCTCATTCTCATTGGCCTTCAATGAGCGAGCATTCCAATTTAATATTTTAATTGTTTTATTTAAAATCATTGCTAAATTTTAAATTAGAAACAATTTTAATAGTAAAATTTGTGCCTATTTGAATGGCTTCAAACATTGATTTTGCCTGCAACATGGCGTTCATAAGATCGAACATTGCCTGTTGCAAAAAAGAAAGTTTACCTGCCGTAATAGGCCCCAGGCAGTTGACATTAGAAAAAATATTTTCGGCAGCAATATTAGCTGGAGTGATAGGTGTACAATTATTTTCTAGCCTGTTTTGCTTACCCATATTAACGGTCATTTTCGAACTACCAACACTAGGCGGTATAATGTTCGAACTACCTGTAACCTGTGCATAAGTTAAACGGGTATGCAAAGGAGTAGGTAAACTATGCGTCACTGGTACGCTTGGAGAATTTTGTTTTGAAGTTGGTTTTAATTGAGAAATTGAATTTTGTTTACCTTGTCTTGCCTTAACAATTGCTAAACGGACTGGGCATTGATAAAAATTTGACATATGGTTGCCGTTACAATTCGCACAGCGAAAATTTTTACTCTCTTTCACAGGACATGTGTCCTTTTTGTGAGAAGAGTCTCCACAATTAAGACATTTTTGGTCCATGTTACAGAATTTGGAACCATGGCCATAACGTTGGCAAGTACGGCATTGGGTGATATGCTTTTCACCTCCGCCATACTTCCTATAAATTTCCCACTTTACACGCACATTATACAAAGCATGTGCTTTTTCAAAAAATTTTAAGTTGTTAACCTCATTGCGGTTAAAATGAATTAAATAATTAACAAGGGAAATTCCAGTTCTCTGACTGTTTTCGCCTCGTGATTTTTGTTTCATTAGAATTACTTGGGTAGGGGCTATGCCAAGTAATTCTGTTAAAGTAAGTTTGATCTCATCAACGGTTTGATCGTTGGTGAGACCTTTCAAGACAACCTTGAACGGCTTGGTGTTCTTGGTGTCATATGTAAAAAATTTGTACATCTTGTCAGTTAAATACTGAACAAGACGATCACGACCCTTTACTGAGTCGGCTAATAAGCGGCATTCACCTCTACGGCCAATTTGATAGGTAACTTTAACGTCAGAAACAAACGTTGAAAGTTCCTTTTTGAATATATTAAATTCAGAAGAAATAGTTACCACAATAGGTGGAACTTTCTCCTTTTTTAAAGATTTTATATTTTGTATAGTTTCATTATTAATAACTTCCATTTCACCAGCTTCTTGCTCAGGCAAAATATCAAAAGGATTGTCACTACAGACACTCGATGTGTCAGAAAGAGATGCCTCTCTTTTCCTCCCCGCAGCGATGCGAGGTTTCTTTTTCCGTCCAGCCATTTCAGGTGATACGAAAAAAGTTAAAACAAATGTTAAATTCAAAAGTAGGTAGTCTTGAGAAAGACTGATGGGAAATAACTTTCAGGTAATCTTAAAAAGACACACTGACAAAACACAAACTTTGAAGCTATAGGCAGTCAAAGACCAGTCCACAAGCAACCGAAAAAACGTCTGATCTGTAGGACAGTTCAAGAAGCACTCTAGACGCGATAATAACTTCGTTTATATTCTGTCTCCTTTACTTACGGCCGACATTAGAAAGGGTCGCACATTATCACCCTTCCTTACACACGCCTACGCTTCTTTATGCCTTAAGAAACGAAAAACAGATAGTTTGAGTTTAACGACCCTTTGCATCTGCGTAGGACTGAAATTCTATACCTGCCCTTGCGCACTATCTGCACGCCGACATCCTGTTGCTTGTCACAAGCGCCAACGCATTTTTATTTATGCCCTCAAGGGATGAATAATAAACATTTCAAGTTTATTGACTCTTTGCGCCTGCGTAGGCCCAAAATTCTATGCCTGCTCTTTAGCTAGTGCGCACGCCGACATCCTGTTGCCTGATCCCTACTGATTTTATGACAAAGCTATTTCCTTTTGGTAAACCGACGTAATAGACAAAACTTAAGCTATTTATAACCTTTTCTTTATATTTTGAGTAGTCGTTGAAAAGAAACGTAGACCATATGTCTGCGATCGGCCCGTTATTGAAACAAAAAGAATAAATTCTAAATGTAAGATTTAAATTATGTGGCCGTAAATAATGCGTCCGTTACAACAGTCTAGAATTATAATGAGCTGCTTCGGGTGAAACAGGCTCTTATATGGGCCAAATTGCACATTTAAAATGGCAAGGTATATGATTCTGTCGACCGTGCTTGGAAAGCAATCATATGACGACCAATCAGAGGCTGAATTTTTCGTTTTCTGTATCTGTATTTGGGAAAAATCTTAGAAGATTTTCCAATCTATTGCTGCAAGAACGAAGGTAATCCATCGAATATCGATCGATCGATTTATGAGCATTTGAAATTGGACATATTTTTCACTTTTTTTGGTTTTAGATTTTCATTTCACATCCCTATGTAGCCGACCTTACTGAGAGAAGTATTCTCCTTAAAAAAAGATTCTGGATTCAATAACAAAACACGTTATTAAAGCATAGTAATAACTGGAAGCTCACAGTATAAATACCATGTTTTTATGGTTGCAATGAAAAATATTTTCCATTCTCTGTTCTCACCCAAAACTCATTGTACTTTTTTTCGGAGACGCGATATGCTCCTTTGAATTGGGTTGTTTAGCTATTCACGGATTTCCGATTTTTATATATCATCGGAAAGAGTGTAATTTTCTGAGCAAAACGTGATTTTTTAAACTTTATATCATTATCCTTCGATTTTTAAATCAATAATTAAAATTCTCTCCAAATCGCTACAATGATAGTTGGTATATGGGCGAACTGTCATTTCGAGCATTTTTAAATTTCAGGCAAGTACCATTATTCCAGCATTCCCTCGAGCTCTGATTTGCCCTCCGTTTCCAGCATCAACCACTACCCGTTAGACGATATTTTCGAAACATTGTCAAGTCCAACTTGCACCGCCGCAAACTCATCTTTAGTTGAGCCTTTTCGGACACCAGTTTATGGTTCCCCGGGACGCACGAACCAATGCATTGTGGAAGACCTTAACCCACCCAACGCAGTCGTGCCCTGCAGCCAGCGTCAACACAGCCGTCCCGGGCCTGTTGTTGGGATTGGGGAGGGGGTCTTCCACCGTGTCTCGCCAGGCAAGTACCATTGCAACTGTACAAATTCAAGCTCTGAACTGTCCCCCGTTTCTAGCAACACCCGCTTGAACCCGCCGGCTGGACCACGAAATCGCCCCACGGCTACAAAGGTACGGGTGGATAGCAGCAAAGCGGGACTTTCTTCCGATTCAGTCTTCTCTGTGTACTACCAGAACGTCAGAGACCTTCGTACGAAAACACACGACCTTCGATTAGGGATCATTCAAATAATACATAACGCGCTCAGGGGTGGGGGGGGGTATTCAGCGAAGCGTTATATTGCATGTGGCAAACATGTAAAGTTGCGTTACATGGGGGTGGGTGGGTATTGAAAATTACCAAATTCCGCGTTATGTAATATTTGAATGGTTCCTTACGCCTCTCCAGTTGCGACTACGACGCTATAGTTTTGACTGAAACATGGCTTCGGCCGGATATTCCGGACTGCGAGCTCTCCCAGGACTACCAAATCTTCCGATGTGACCGCAATGAGGCTTCAAGTCATCTATCCAGAGGAGGTGGTACACTCATAGCAGTCAAATTACAACACCACAGTACCCTGATTCCGTTGCATGATTGTGATTTGCTTGAGCAGGTTGTTGTCCAGATTAAGCTAAAGAGTCGCCTTATGTTCATATCTGGAATCTATATTCGGCCTACGTCTAGTCCAGAGGTGTACAAGTTGCATACCTCAGCTGTACGGAACATCGTCGAAATTTCTACGAACAATGACATCATCTTGACCCTGGGCGATTACAATCTACCCGATTTACACTGGAACTTAGACGAGGATATCAACGGATATCTACCTTCGAATGCATCAACCGAACAAGAGGAAACTCTCGTGGAAGAAATGCTTGCAAATGGTTTGTGCCAGGTTAATTTGTAGCAATCATGTTGGTGAATTAAATTTGCATAATTATCCTTCGTCAATTTTCGAATTTATAGCTGATCTACTATAAAGATCTTGGTTAGTTGACTAACCAGGCGCAATTACACCTTGCGTACGAGTTAGCCGTTTGAATATTTGCTCTTCCTTTAGCCTCTCATTCGCGGTGACGCAACCCAAAATCTCAAGCACGAATCTGCGACTTACTTGCTTGTTCTTATTGGTAAAATCCCAGCCAGCGCAGGTCATTAAACTCGGGAAATGAAATGGTTAGATGCATGAATCTAATGGGAAAGGGAGATGTAAACTCGGGTTGGAATTTGCCGTGGAAGTCGTTGCAAAATTTCCGGTTTCAAACTCAAAATCTCGTTTGATCTGAGGAGCAAACCAATCTCGCTTCGATCAGATACAACTGAGCAGCGACCGATATCAGAGTGCGTGTTTTATGTTTGTTCCGCGATTTTCGAAGGTTTGTGTTAGAGTGAGACTAGCTTTAGATTAGTTAGTTATGTTAAATGTTGTTTCGTTATTAGGGTTAGCGCAGTTAGGAGAAGACTATTTGGTGGAGACTTTGCGAGCAAGTGTGGTGGAAAAATAAGGTAACGCATAGTTGGGTTTGGCTAATATTTATGGCTAACGGCGTCGAACAGCCGTTCGACGGCTTTTATTGTTAGATTCGAAAGCGCCTGGCGAAGCTACATCCGCACCGCCAGCAAAGCCATCCATCCTCCTACCACGCATTTTGGATATACTGCTCGCTAGGGTGCGAACCAGCCTCCGTACTGATTGGGCCGCCGATCGGACAGATCGGCTAGTACAGCTTTCGCCGTCGACCGCCTGGTTGCGTTCCGATCCAGCCGCTGATCGGACCGATCGGCATTTGCAGCTTCAACAATTGATCGCCGCCATTGCTGACGCCGCCGTGATCGGGGCCTGAATGGCATATTGATGGTGATAAGCCGTTTGATGATTGCCGTATGGAATTAAGAAGGTCAGGTAGCCATTGACGAGTGAGTACGCCAGCTATAAAAATCCCTGCGCAGGTTGATATAAATCAAGTTTAGCCAAGACCCCCACCCTTCAGATAGCTTTATGGCGTAGCCATTAAATTCTCCACCCACGCACACTATAGTGTAATCCGTTAGTTTAGGTGGCCAAAATTAGTAGTTAGAAATGTTGTAAATATATCTGTAAAATTAATATAGTGCGTTTCCCTGTTGTGAAGTGATGTTTAAGGTGATTTAAGTGATCTAAGGTGTCTCACGTCTCGCGTTCGTTTTATTTAGTATTGATTGGTGTTACTCCAAGTGGACTGCTTGGGAATACAGTCCCCGCACTCTGGTTTCGCTAAACTGGGCAGCAATCTGATTGTTCAGAATTGGTCCAGTGAGGAGAATCACGAGTCCGGTGTTCTGAGGCTTTAGGATTATTGTCGCGAAATTCTACGGTATAATTCACTTGAGGATTGTATTAGCGTTCGAGACGGAGTACCTTAGGTTAGTGCATCTGCCTTTTCGTTTCCCCCAGTTCATTCTCCTGACCCGCCCTGAGGCGGAGTTTCTGGCCAGGCAAGCCAAGACAGGCAAGTGGTCCTCTTTGAGGTGGCGCTTAAGCCACTTGCTTGAAGATACGGGGAGCGGAACTGCGGATTTGAGAGTGTGGCTTTCAGGCCCGCTACAAATTCATATGTGAACGCAAACGGTAGGCTGCTCGATCTGGCCTTCACATCAGATTATGACATTGTCGATCTCATAGAACCAGCCGTTCCCTTACTCAATATCGATGTTCACCATAGACCATTCATTCTAAAATTCGACGTCGAATCTCGCATACCCGACTGTCAGCATGCCCCTGCTGTTTTGGACTTTAAGAACTGTGATTTGATTCTCTTGAACGACCTTCTCAGCAGAGTAGACTGGAACAGGCTCATGAACGGTGACTCAGTGGATGTCATTACTGATAGATTTTACGAAAAACTCAATGAAATCTTTCGCGACCATGTCCCGCTCCGTCGATCTCCTTCCAACGGCACTGAGTGGAAGCCTTGGTGGAACGTTGAACTTCGTACTCTACGCAATAAACTCCGCAAGGCCCGTAAGCAATACTTCATCTCCAAATCCGAGGACAGTCGAAGCTCACTTCGTTCAATTGAATGTCGGTACAGCTCGCTACTTGAAACCAGCTTCAAAGATTATGTCGAGAGAACACAGTCCAACCTCAAGCAAAACCCTGCGATGTTCTGGAAATTCATGCGTTCACAGAGAACGTGCAACCGCATTCGTGCTACGGTTTCTCTAGATGGTACAACGGCAAACTCTCCCATCGAGGTGGCGCATCTGTTTGCTAAGTTTTTCCAGTCCATTCATAACGCAAGCACCGCACTTCCTGTGGCACAAAGAGTTAATGGTAACGCGGAACATGACGTGAATTTTCCTCCGCTGAGCTTCACACCAGACGACGTTAAAAAGGCATTAGCCAATCTCGATGCTACTAAGAGCCCTGGACCAGATGGTATTCCTCCGCTCTTCTTGAAACACTGCGCGCGCTCACTTTCGCTCCCGATTTTCTGCATATTCAACCGTTCTTTGTCGGAGAAGTCTTTTCCTAGCCTTTGGAAAACTGCATCTATTACACCTATCCATAAGTCCGCTAATCGTAATAATGTCGAGAATTACCGAGGGATTTCACTTCTATGCTGTATCAGTAAGACCTTCGAAACGCTGGTTCATGAAGCACTGTATGATGCTGTTCGACCCTTGATATCGGAGTTCCAACACGGATTTGTGCAGCGTCGCTCTACAACCACGAACCTGATGTGCTACACAAATACGTTGTTCCGAGAGATTGAACTACGCAATCAAATTGACTCAATCCATATTGATTTTGTGAAAGCGTTCGACACGGTACCACACCTTCGTGCCTGCGCCAAACTAAGAGTGTTAGGTCTTCCTGATTGGTTGGTCGATTGGATCCGTTCTTACTTAACCAATCGATACGCTTTCGTGAAGATACAATCAACTTGTTCCGAATCCTTTCCAATCACGTCAGGTGTTCCACAAGGCAGTGTCCTGGGGCCACTGATTTTCGTATTGTTCGTGAACGACTTGTGTTCTCGTATATCATCTATCAAGCAGCTGTTTGCAGATGACCTGAAGATGTAAAGGATTATCTCTTCCATTCTCGATTGTTTGGCTTTCCAACGCGATATAGACATTCTCCTTCAATGGTGTGAAGAAAATGGAATGAGCATCAATGGCAAGAAATGCAAAATAATTACATTCACTCGTCGCTGTATCACAGTCAATCACCAGTACACCCTAAAATCAATCCCATTAGAACGTGTCTCCTCTATCACGGATCTAGGAGTGACGCTAGATTCCAAACTGAGATTCAACAACCACGTAACACTAATTTCCTCAAAGGCATATGCTGTTCTTGGATTCATCCGACGATACGCTTGGCATTTCACGGATATCTATGCTCTGAAGACACTGTACTGCACCCTTGTTCGTAGTCTTCTAGAATACGCTGCTTCTATTTGGGCTCCGTTTCATACATCGCTTGTTATTAAAATTGAACGAATACAGAGGCTATCCATAAGGTTCGCACTACGCAATTTACCATGGCGAGACCCACTTAATCTTCCAGAATACCCAGCACGCTGTGCACTTATCAGCTTGGAAACACTAGGAACAAGACGACAAAGGTTACAAATAATGTTTATCTTCGACATTCTTGACGGAAACATCGACCCGACAACTGAGAAGATCTCCTCTCCTTGCTGCTCCCACACACAGAACTACGTACAGCCAGAACAATCCACTTAACGCTTGCCTAAGGGCCTTTAACGACGTTGGCGATCACTACGACTTCAGCATCTCTAAAAATGTTTTTAAAAATAGAATTAAGATTAGGTAGGGTAGTCTGTACGATTAAATCGAAGACGAAACAATAAATAAAATAAAAATTAAAAATAAATCTTGATTTAAAAAGCGAAGGGCAACGATAGAAATTTTTTTCAAATCACGTTTTACCCAGAAAATGCAGATCTTTCGAATGATATAAAAACTGATATATAGCTAAACAACCCAATTGGCAAAAAAATAACAAAAATAAGTTTCGTCAAATAGGGCCTTTTGAAAACTAGTGTGAATTTACCTACCAAAATCCTACCTACCTCAATATTTGAAATCTTTCATTTTGGTTGGTAAAGGAATCGGGTAGGTGAGTTCCGACTTCTATTATGTTGTGTGATCTTACCTACCCCTCCACAACAACCAAAATGAAATATTTCCGCTGCAAATCGTTTATAAACTAGTGCTTTTCAAATATGTGGCTAGTATTATAACCAACAATATTGGAAGATGAGATTTTGGTAGGTATATTCACAATTGTGTGAATTCACCTACCAAAATTGCCGTTCGCCAGCTACTAAAAATTCGGATTGGTAATTCTCCAATTACAATACATACAATACCATCATTTAAAATCGACATCTAGGTGCTTTGAAAAAAAAAAAAAACCATTGTAACATTGTAGTGTGCGCGACGACTTATAGGAATTTAGCAAGCAAAATTTATTCAAACTATTTTTAAAATTTAACTAAGTTCCTTAGCAACTCAAAAATGTCTAGTTATCCAGTGAGTTTTATATTTTGGTTTTATAATTTATTAATTTTTTTCCGACTTGTAGTCTTATGGAGTAACACTAGAATTTACCTATTGCAAATTCGGATATTTCGGATGCAAAATTTTGGAGGTTCGATTCGTGGTACAACCACAGAGAACAGACGTTCATCTTCTTTTCAAAAGGTGTGTAAAAACTTGCAACCGTCATTTACCACTAAGTGGTAATGCTCCCGCTATGTGGCGCTTTTGTCACTTACAAACCAAGCACTGATATCGATACAGCAATATTTATGCAGTGTAACTGGGGCACCACAAGACAGATGTCGTTAGTGTATTAACGTATTTTGACTCAAATTTTTCACACGATTTTCAAATTTCTTTATATGAACATGAATGTCTGTTCTCTGTGGTACTACCACGAATCGTGGGTACTAACTAAATGGCTAGTTTGATTCAACAATTGTTCATCAGCAATCTGATATATGCAATGATACGGTTTTATTAAATTTGTTGATATCTTTACATTTAAAAAAAATATGTCAAACGGCTCAAAAGTTAAGCAGTTCCACAAAAAATGTCCCAGTTTAAATACACTGGGGTCTTTTTTTACACGGTTGGTTGTACTGCGTTGAAAAAACCGCGTATAAAAAAACCGCGTTATTCCAAAAAATCGCGTAAAAAGCCATTCAATAATAAGATCCGATTGAAAATAATGGTAACGAAACACACAAAATGAGTTAATAGTGCTTCTAAAATGAAAATTCAACGAAGATCATGACAAAAACTTTTTTATAATAATTTTGCCACATGTTTAGGCTTTCGTTCCTTTATCGGAAGCTAATCGCAACGACCCTGACTCGTATCGTTATACAATTATTAATGTAGTTTTGTTTCTTCTACCCGAATCAACGGAAATTGCCTATTTTTTGACAATAACAGCAAATATATTAAAAATATGCATTATTTAGATTAATAAAACAGAATATCTTATTGTCATGAACCATACGATTGATTTTTTCGTTATTGGATTCACCTAAACATATTTAATACCGCGTAAAAATAATATTCCAAATCGCGTAAAAATAATCAGCGTTATTTAAAAAAACGCGTGAAAATAATCCGCGTTATTGTAAAAAATTGCGTAAAAAAGTCGCGTATAAAAAAACCGCATAAAAATAACCCGCGTAAAAAAAGACCCCAGTGTATGTTTTTTTAAATTGTCATTTTGGATTTGGTTGAAACTTTGCATAGACGTTTCTTTAGGCAAAAAATGCCATTTTGTGCTATTGATTTAGTTTTTTGCAACACAACTTATTTTTGAGAAGCTATTGAAAAATGCTATTTTGGGAAGGTATAGATGATTACAAATATTTTAGGGCCAAAACGGCTTGTTTGATCAGTGTGACGTCTTGACAAAGTTGTAGATAATAATTTTGTCTTAACGAAAACAATATACACTTTTTTTTTCACTTGGTACTTCATAGCGGCGTGGTTTGTTGATCCTTCGATGTCGGCCCTTCCTATCATTGTGAACCAAAATTCACAAAGCGTAGGATTGTTCAACTTTTCAAGGGAACGTGAGCTGGGTATAGACCGTCGTGAGACAGGTCAGTTTTACCCTCCTGCTCTGTGCGTGGCCGCTGTCTTAACGGAACTTCTGGGCAGTACGAGAGTAACAATAGGTGCGGACCTATGGCCCAATACTATTTCGACTATGGTATAATGCTACGTTCGTTGGATTATGCCTGAACGGTCTGGTCGTAACCAAACCGAGCTGACAGTGTCTCCTATAGGTGGTCGTCGATCATGTGGCCTAGAAACCTACAATATCTGCTAGCGTGACCATAACGTTGGCATCTTATTGCTGCTCTCGTCAGACCGAGCCCTTGCGCGGAGCCATACGACCAGTGTCTGAGATACTGGAAAGTCGGTGGCGCTGCTAAGCATCAATATATGATTTCGATACCTGAGACCTCCTACAAACAATAGGTTTACAGGCTGGGAGTTGCGAGTTGCAGAGCGGTGTACATTTCGATTTGGGCTGAGCTGCAGGCCATCACGGGTCGACGTCTGGCGACCGTCGAGGCCATGCACGCGCTGTGTGACCACCGATAGTTGTGTGATAGCATCGATTAGTCCCGGACCGGCAGCGAAAGCTAGGGAGTGGTGGGGTTTCGGGCATTGGGCAGTCGATTCCCCGTAAAAGTCACGGCAACCCGTAAGCAGCTTCGATGGAGCGCGTAGTGCCGCTCCCATCACCCAAATGCACTAACCCGCCTTTTGGGGCTGATACCTTACGGTTTTGATTATGGTGTACTGGTCGCTGTGTTTTAGGTTTTTGAGATGGAATACGGTTTTATACCACGACGTAGCGGAAGGGGTGGACGGGTTACTAAGCCCGTTTGCCAGGCGAGGCATCGCACGGTCTCTACCGAGACTGGCTGATGACAGTAAAGGCGGCGCACAGGTTGGTACACATTTTGCGAAACCGACAGGGGAGTTCCGAGTTGGTGCAAATGCGGGCACGCCTAAGGCAGCACCAACCGGAACGACAAAGACTGGCGGTAAGGTGGAAACACCTGAGACCGCCAAAGAACGGGAGCAGATCTCCAGGGCTATGCTACTCTCAGCGTTAGAAAGCCACATGAATAAGTTCCCAAGTGTAGAGGCGGTGTCCGTACAACTTGATGAAATACTCAAGTTCACGGACGAACGTAACAACATTTCGAAAGACTTGAAGCAATGTCTTCTGTTGCTACGCATGAATACACTAAGGTCGCTTTTTACGCGGTTTTTTACGCGGGTTTCTTTTTACGCGGATTCCGGAATTTACGCGGTATTTTTTTTGCGCGGATTTCGGTTTCCCTTCACTCGGAATGCAGAATTAACGCTGGTTTTTTTTACGCGGATTCCGGAATTTACGCGGTTTTTTTTACGAGGATTCCGGAATTTACGCGGTTTTTTTACGCGGATTCCGGAATTTACGCGTTTTTTTTACGCGTTTTTTTACGCGGCATGTATCCCCTGCGTAAAAAGCGACTTTAGTGTTTTGGAAGCGCGAAATCCGAGTTTTCGGAAGCCCTTAAGCGGGCTAACGATGCCGAAAACAAGGCACTCGCGCTGGAGGCAAGGCTCAACCAGCCTAAAAAGGGAATGCTGCAGCTGTGTCTAAATACACACAAACAGCTGCAGCATCGTTTGCCGAAGTCTGCTCAACTAAACCGACCGGCAAACGTACCAGAGGCTCTCCGGGGGAATCGGTCCCCAGGAAGCAACGAAGGCGATTGTTCGGAGACAGCCAGGAGCCTGGCCCGTCAGTCCAGCCGAGCAGGGAACCGACAAACGGCGAAGCCACGGGTGCAGGTGGATGGACCACCGTGGTGGACAAAAAGCGGCAGGAGCGGAAACGACGCGTGAAGCTAGGCGACCGCAATAAGAAGCCGCAAGGGGCGAACAGGCGGAGCAAGGGCGACTCGTTCTTTTTTAAGACGGGTGCGTCTAAATACGCTGAAGTCTTGAAAGCCATGAGAGGCGAGTCCAAGCTCGAAGACCTCGGTGTGGATGTGAGGTCAATTCGTCAGTCGCGCACCGGCGAGATGATCCTCGAACTCCGCAAGGAGGCAAAGGGCAAGGGCTGTGCCTATAAAAAAGGCGGCCCAGGAAGTGCTAGGCGAGGAGGTACAAATCCTCACCCCTGAAGTGACTCTCCAGCTTATAAGCCTGGACGAGATCACCGAAGGGTGCGACATAGCACAAGCCTTCGAGCGAGAGTGTGGAGTGGTAGTGACCGCGGAGGCAGTTCGTCTCCGCAGGGGCCCGGCCGGCACCCAGGTTGCTACCATAAAGCTTTAACTAGCGGAGGGTAACAAGGCCCTGAAGAAGGCCACGTTGAAGGTGGGTTAATTGGTTTGCCTTCTGGGCACCTTCCAAGAGCCTGACGTTTACTTAGGTGCTTTGAGCAGGGGCATAAATCCTGGTCGTGCAAAGGGCCCGACAGGTCCAATTTATGCCGCCGCTGCGGTAGCGCAGGCCATAAAGCACGGGACCGCGGTGCACCTCCCAAGTGTCTGGTATGCACCGGTAAACGGGACGCCAAACACGCCATTTTTTTGAAGGTGGCGGGGAAATCTGCAAACAGACACCAAAGAAGAGAACTCAGGGTGTGGAGATGAGACTAGGGGAGAGATGCTGGGTTAGTTACACTCCCCCAGACACCTACTGATCCCTGTTCCGACCCACTACAACCCCTACAGTCTCCAGCCCTGGTCTTCCCGGAACGACGGTTAAGTATTACGTCAGGAAGTGGCTTTTGTGCGTGATGCACCTTCTTTACTCTTATAACCTCCTAGCTAACTACCTGGAGACTGGTAATTAGCTACCACTGGCGTGTTGGTGGTTGACCCGCCACACGTGTTGCAGCTCCAGGACAATCTGAGAGGCGGCCGCACTGACCGCGTTCCAGATGTCCGGGTCGTCGCACATCCTCCAGACTAAATTGTCCGGAGTAATGCCAGGCCCGCTCACAGCCATCATGTCGCTCCTCGCTCTTACGAAACGGGGGCATACGAAGAAGACATACTCAGTAGTCTCCTGCTCCTCCACGCACTCGGGACACATGGGGGCCCCGCGTGTCCGAACCTGTGCAGATATTGCCTGAAACAACCATGGCCTGACAGGATTTGTGTCAGGTGGAAGTTCACTTCACCATGTCGTCTCCCGACCCAGCCGGATATCTCTGGTATAAGTCGGTGCATCCATCTGCCCTTTGTGAAGTTGGACCATTCCCGCTGCAAGCGGAGCATCGAGAATGACCTTCTGGTACCTCGTGTGTCACGTTGGTCGAAATAGTCTCTGTCCTCCTTGATGGCGATGCTGATAGGCATCATGCCGGACAAGACACAGATTGCATCGTATGACACCGTACGAAACGCACTCGCAACTCTCAGGCACATGAGCCTGTAGGTACTTTCCAGTTTACCACGGTAACTGTTAGTACCTAACGCTCTGGACCACACTGGCCCACCATACCTAAGTATGGACGAAACCACGCTGGCAAGAAGTCTTCCCTTGCTGCCATAAACCGCTGAGCTATTGGACATCATACGAGATAGTGCTGCAATAGCCGATGAGGCCCTCTTACAGGCACAGTCGACGTGGCTCCCGAACGTGAGCTTGTCGTCGACCATAACCCCCAAGAGCTTCAACGAACGGTGATGGTGCTGTCTCCGACTCTGACCACCGCCTGTTGCTCCGATTTACGGTTGTTCACAACCGTGACCTCCGTCTTATGGTGCGCGAACTCCAGTTTCCTCGAGCGCATCCAATCCTCGACCTTGCGTATGCAGTGCGCAGACGTCAACTCGACCTCTTCGATCGACTCGCCGTAAACCTCTAGCGTTCTGTCGCCTGCAAAGCCGAGGATCACAACCCCTACAGGAAACTTTAGTTTCAACACCCCGTCATACATGACGTTCCACAACACCGGACCCAGGATGGAACGTTGCGGAGCCCCTGCGGTGATTGGAACGTACTTCTGACCCTCCTCTGTGTTGTAAACCAGTACTCGATTCTGGAAGTAGTTTTCCAGAATCTTGTACAGCGACACCGGTACATGAATGCTCCTGAGCGCGAGTGCTATGGAGTCCCAACTGGCGGTATTGAACGCATTCTTCACGTCGAGCGTAACGATTGCCCAATAGCATATTCCCCTTCTTTGCGCTGGAGTGCTGTCTTGGTGACGGAGGCGATAGCACCCAGCGTGGACCTGCCCTTCCGGACCTTCCGGAAGCCGAACTGGTTGCTTGCCAGGCCGTTTACACCCTCTGTGTACCTCACCAGTCTGTTGAGGATAATCCTCTTAAGTACCTTGCCCGCCGTGTCTAGCAGGCAGCTAGGCCTATATGCCGATGGGTCACCTGGTGGTTTCCCAGCCTTCGGCAGTAGGACCAATCTCTGCCGCTTCCACCTATCCGGAAAGAGGCAATCATCCAGGCACCTCTGCATGACTACTCGAAACAGCCCGGGGGCCGTTTTTATCGCCAACCTGATTGCCAGGTTAGGGATACCATCCGATCCCGGTGCCTTGGTCACCTTTAGAAAGTTGGCGATCACGATGAGTTCCTTCTTCGCAACCCTTGCCTCCTCCTGAACCTCGACACGGCTGTCGTCGCCCACGGATTGGATGCTCGACAGGTTGGCCGACCATCCCCCGTCTGTGCCTGAGATACTGGAAAGTCGCACGTGAGACTCGACCGCCGGAGGCCAAGGACTTGGCTCGTGGCGCGGAAAGAGTCCCTCGATGATTCGCTCCAGCATCGCTGGTGATCGCTCTGCAGGCGCCAGCGCGCCTTTGGTCTTGGCCATTACGATCCTGTAGGCGTCACCCCACGAGTTCGTATTGGCACTCGCACATAGCCTATCGAAACAGGCCCTCTTGCTGGCCTTAATCGCACTCTTCAGCGTCGATCTGGTAGAACTGAATGCTGCGTGGCGCTCTGTCCTCTGTTCGTCTGTTCGCGCACGCTGCATCCTCCGTCTCGCACGAAGGTACGCACTGCGAAGGTCCGCTATCTCATCAGTCCACCAGTAGATCGGTGGCTTCCCATTCCTAGGTTGGCGAGTCCTAGGCATGGTGGCGTCGCACGCCCGAGATAGCATAGCAACTAGTTGGTCAGGCGTCGGGCGAAGCCGGCTGCCCTCCTCGCGCTCTCGTCTCATCTCCTCTTCAAATACCTCGGCATCGAAATGCGTTGTCTTCCACCCGCGGGCGAACGGAGTGTTGGCCCTACTCGTCGCTTGCCGCCTCTCGTTGTTGTCTACACTATAGCAGACCGGCTGATGGTCACTATTGGTGTAGCCATCGTCTACCCTCCAGTTCATGATCAGTCCTGGGCTGGAGAACGTCACGTCGATGATCGACTCCGCGCCATTTCTGCTGTATGAACTTTCGGACCCAACGTTGGCCAGGACTAGGTTGAGCTTTGCCAAAGCTTCCAACAAGATCTGGCCTCTCTGGTTCGTGGAGCGACTCCCCCACTCGACAGCCCAAGCGTTGAAGTCGCCTGCCACCACCAACAGTGTTAGGCCCGTTAGCTCCATGGATAGCAGGTCGAACATCTGTGCGAACCTTTCGGTAGACCAACGCGGCGGAGCATAGCAACTGCAGTAGAACACTCCGTTCACGTTGGCAACCGTATACACTTCTTCTGAGGTTGAAACAACCTCCTGAACCGGAAACCTGCCCGTCGTCCATATGGCCGCCATGCTGAACCTATCCGCAACCCAGTTACCGTTTCCGGGAGGGATTCGGTAGGGGTCCGATACAATAGCGATGTCCGACAGCGACTCAGTGGCTGCTTGGTATAGCAGCTGCTGAGCCGCGTAGCAGTGGTTCAGGTTCAGTTGCCTCACCCTTACGCCCGTGGTTTCGTAACCGGCTTGCCGGTTGGGCACCTGGGGCCTCCCATGAAGTGTTTGGCGTCCCGTTTCCCGGAACACACCATACACTTGGGAGGCTCCCCACAGTCCTTTGCTTTATGGCCCGCACCACCGAAACGCCTGCATAAAGGCTCCTGTCGGGCCCCTTGCAGGTCCAGGACTTATGTCCTCCCTCGAAGCACCGGAAGCAAACGTCCGGTGGCTGAAGTATACCCAGGGGGCATACTGACCAGCCAACCTTTAGCTTACCTTCCTTCAGTGCCAGGTTCGCGTCCGCCGACGCTAACCAGAAGGTGGCCACCTGGGTTCCCGCTGGACCCTTCCGGAGGCGGATTGACTTAGTGGCCACCTCCACCTAACACTTCTCCTTGAGGGCTTGCGCAATGTCGCACTTCTCGGTGATTTCATACAGGTTTTTAAGCTGGAGAGTCACCTCCGAGGTGAGTACCCGAACTTGCACATCCTTGCCGAGGATCTGCTTGGTTACCGACTTGTAGGAAGCGCCCTTGTTTTTCGCATTCTTTCGGAGCTCAAGGATCATCTCGCCGGTGCGAGATCGGCGGATGCTCCGCACATCCGCCCCCAACTCCTTGAGCTGGGTTTCGCCCCTCATCTTTTTCAATACTTCCGAGTACTTAGACCCGTCGGTCTTGAGGATGAGGACGTCCTCCATGCTCTTGGTCTTCTTGGCCCTTAGCGGTCGTTTCTTCGCCGCTCCGTCTTGGCGTTTTCTACCTTCCTGGCACCCTTTTCCTACTATGGTAACCCAGGGGTTTCCCGCAGTAGCCGCTCCGGTCGACACTTCGGCCCTTGTGCCTGCTGGTGTGCTGTCCCACGTGTATAGTGCCACCAACCGCTTTTTAACATTATCGGGGGCCGCTTCCCCCGGGGACTGCCGCGTTCGCTTAGTGGTCTGCCCCGTAGAGCAGATCGCTGCGAACGTGGGGGCATCAGTCTGAACCCCTTTGGATTCAGTTGCCCTCTTCTTCCCCACCTCCTTTTCATCCGCTTCGGCCCGCGCCACGAGTTCGGTGTACTCCTGTTGAGCTTCATCAATGGTGGCCCGAAGCAAGAGTAGGCTCTGTTTCAGGTCCCTGGCGATATTGCTCCTATTCGCCGCGAACTCGATGATCGCAAGCTGTTCGGAAAGCGCTGCCACCCCTGGCCGCTTGTCCCTACTCTTCTCGATGGCCTCGACAAGCAAGGGACCGTCGACCGTTATATCCGGTGTGGAGACTGGCGTGTTATCTTCCCGCCACCGGAATTTACTGCATCCGTCTTCGCCTTCTTCTACGGAGACTGCTGGATGCCACCTCTCGCAAAGGAATTTGGTAGTCCCTCCACGCTTGTCGCTTGTTTTTTGCTGTTAAGATTCATTTTTTTTTTATTCTCGCTTATTTTCCGTCGGTCTAGTTCCGCCACTGTTGTGGCCAATCACCGACGCCCAGAGAGGCGACTCCACACCCAGGACCCTAACTCACGACCCGTTCATTAACGGACCGGCGCCAACGGCTTTACTTCCTCATGCGATGGAAGGCGTGATCCCAGAGATTTTTCGCCTCAGAAAATCTCCCGGTGTCGGCTAGGATTGAATCTAGACCAGTTGGGTTGGTTGTGAGTGGATCACGCCACCTCACAACCATCGACACCTATGTCGGCGGTGGGATTCGAACCCAGGCGTCGAGCGTGGTTGACGGAGACGTTACCAACCACACTAGGCCCCCGCTCATATTTTAATTGGGTCCCCCTTCAAGCCGCTATCCTTGTCCATAGAGGAGAAGTCGCTTGTATGGTCCCATGGTAGTCTATGCCGAAGCAGTGAGGCCATAGATAAGAAAAGGTCACCATAGCACCTTATGAGAACTATGACACCCCCGCCTGCGTAAGTCAGGAAAGAGGCATCCTAGGACTAGTCCACCCCATCTGATCCTTCTCTGCCTGATTCCCACCAGGCAATGGACGCGGAACGTACTTGAAGGCCTGCCAGGTTTTACGGGACGGAGACCCCTGCACCGGGTACCGGTGCCGAACACGCCATGGGAGGCCCCAAGTGTCCGGCTGCTCGGCCGGTTACTAATCCGCAGGCTTGAGGGTGATACAATTGAACCTGAACCACTGCTATGCGGCGCAGCAGTTGCTACACCAAGCAGCTGCAGAGTCGTTGTCGGGCGTGGCCATCGTTTCGGACCCCTACCGCATCCCAACCGGAAGCGGTAACTGGGTATCGGACAAGTCGGGGAAGACGGCCATTTGCACGACAGGCAGGTCCCCGGTTCAGGAGATTGTGTCGAGCTCCAGAGAGGGGTACGTTATAGCCAACGTGGACGGAGTTTTCTACTGCAGTTGCTATGCTCCGCCAAGTTGGTCTACTGAAACGTTCGCACAGATGGTCGATCAAGCAACCGTGGAACTGACGGGGCTATGGCCGTTGGTGGTTGCGGGTGACTTCAACGCTTGGGCTGTCGAGTGGGGAAGTCACTGTACAAACCAGAGGGGCCAGATTTTGTTGGAAGATTTGGCAAAGCTCAAGGTAGACCCGGCAAATGTCGGTGCAAAAAGCACCTACAGCAGAAACGGCGCGAAATCGATTATCGACGTGACGTTCGGCAGCCCCGGAGTGATTACAAACTGGAAGGTAGACGACGGCCACATTAATAGCGACCACCAATCGGTCAGCTATAGCGTGGACACGAGGCGGCAGGCGACGGGTAGGGCCTTTCGCAGCTGGAAAACATCGCACTTTGATGGCGATGTATTTGCGGAAGCAATAAGATTGGACCTCGAAGAGGAGAGGGCTGCCCGGAGGGCGGACCAACTTGTTGCTATACTATCACAGGCGTGCGACGCCATCATGCCTAGGTCTTATCAGCCTAGAAATGAACGGCCACCGGCTTATTGGTGAACCGACAAGATAGCAGACCTCCGTAGCGCGTGCATGATGCGACGCGCGCGCACCGATGCGCAAAGATCAGTGCGCCAAGCGGCATTCAAGTCCACTAAGGTAACGCTTAAGAGGCTAGTAAACGAGCCTGCTTTGATAGACTTCGCGAAAGTGGCAACACGAACCCATGGGGTGACGCTTATAAGGTTGTTACGGCAAAGACCAGGGGCTCGTCAGCCCCGGCGGAGCAACCACCAGCGATGTTAGAGCGGATCATTAAGAGACTCTTCCCACACCACGAGCCAAACCCCTGGCCTCTGGCTGCTGAGTCACCGCAAACAGCGAATGACGGCAGCCGCGCAGAGGCCGAGGATGTGCAAGGGTGACGAACAGTGAACTAATTGAGATTGCAAACTCCCTGAAGGTGAGTAAGGCACCGGGACTGGACAGAATCCCGAACCTGGCTATTAAGATGGCCATTAAGGTAACTCCCGAGTTGTTCAGGGCGGTCATGCCGAAATGCTTAGCTGACTGCCTATTCCCGGATGAGTGGAAGCAACAGCGACTGGTTCTATTGGCAGGGAAACCACCCGGTGATCCATCGAATATGGACCAATTTACCTGCTAGACACAGCGGGCAAGGAGTTTGAGAGGGTAATCCTCAACAGACTTGTGAGATTCACCGAGAGTGGAACCGGTCTGCCAAACAACCTGCTCGGCTTCCGTAAGGGTAAGTCCAAGGTGGATGCTATTCTCTCCGTCACCAAGACGGCTGAGGTAGCACTCCAATGTAAAAGGAGAGATATTCGCTATTGCGCGATTGTCACGCTAGACGTGAAAAACGCGTTCAATAGCGCCAGCTGGGATTCTATATCCTACGCGCTTCGGAGTCTCGGAGTGCTAGTGCCACTGTACAAGATTCTGGAAAACTACTTTCGAAATCGAGTTCTAGTCTACAACACACATGAGGATCAGAAATGCGTCCCGATTACCGTAAGAGCACCGCTAGGTTCTATCCTGGGTCCGGTACTGTAATGCCATGTATGACGGTGTGCTGAAGCTAAAGCTCCCATCGGGAGCGGTGATCATGGGCTTCACAGACGATATAATTCTAGAGGTCTACGGCGAGTCGATCAGCGAGGTCGAGTTGAAAGCCGCGCTATGCATACGCGTAGTTGAGGGTTGGATGCACTTCAGGAAACTGGAGCTAGCACATCACAGAACGGAGGTCATCGTGGTAATCAACCGCAAATCGGAACAGAAGGCGGCGATCAGTGCCGGTGAATGCACTATCGCCTCGAAGCGATCCTTGAAGCTCTTGGGGGTGATGGTCGATGACAAGCTCACGTTCGGGAGCCACATCGACTACGCCTGCAAGAAAGCTTCCACGACTATAGCGGCATTATCGCGCATGATGTCGAATAGCTCGGCGGTCATTATTCAGCAGGCGTAAGCTGCTAGCTAGCGTTGTAACGTCCATACTCAGGTATGGCGGACCCGTGTGGTCGAAAGCGTTGGGTACTTTCAGTTACCGCGGTAAACTGGAAAGCACCTACAGGCTCATGTGCCTGGGAGTCGCATGCGCGTAACGAACCGTGTCATACGAGGCAATATGCGTCCTGGCTGGCATGATGCCTATCAGCATCATTGTCAAAAAAGACGTAGAGTTCTTCGACCAACGTGACACGAGAGGTATACGAACCATCAGAAGGTCAACTTCAGCGGGAATGGTCCAATTCTACCAAAAGTAGATGGACACACCGACTCATCCCGGGGATAGCCGGAGTGATCGAGAGGTGCCATGGGGAAGTTAACATCCACCTGACATAGATGCTGTCAGACTATGGCTGCTTTGCGCAGTGTGCATTAAAAGCACACTCGCCCTTCTTCCTGAAGCAATGCTTACCGGCGATTCCAGGGGGAACAGGGTGCGAGAAAAATGGAGAACCTTGACTAAACTCGAAAAATGGTTAAGAGCACTGCTGCGGCGAAATGGCTTCATGTGAACACCACTGACAGACTGACCGCATAGGCTTTGAGTGAGCGATAGCGTTTTCCGAAAATAGCAAAAGTGGTAAGAATTTTGCGGAGGGTAGCGGTAAATAGAAAATGTGTTCCATCGTAATAAGCGACATTTTCCGTCTTATTAATGAACAGTAGTTAGGGACAAAAAAATAAAACAAATTGTTCTGACGTGCGGGTTGCAATCAACCACGAAAGGCTAAAGCCGTACACTATGAGTCAGCTACATCGGTACGATGACGATGCTCGATCGCGCGCGCTAGTGGAGTCATACACGGCAGACCGGCTGTTGGTTCGCTAATGTCGGCCACAACGATGCTCAGCGGAACCGTACACTGCGAGCCGGCTACATCGGTACGATGACGATGCTCGACCATCGCGCGCGCTAGCGGAGACATACACCACAGACCGGCTGTTGGCTCGAACACTGATGCACGGTAGGGTGATGGTCGACCATGCGATGCCGTGCTAGCCGGTCCGTACACTACGGTTCGGTCTGTGGGCGCGGTATGAGGGTGCAAAGCAAGTGTCGAATTCTGTTGTTATTTTACATTTTCGTGTCTATAGGAGGGTGTCTGACTCTTAGGTTGGTACGAAAAAGTACATCTCACTGACACGGTGTGTGCATACACAGGCAGGGTGGCATGTGACCTGCTGCATCAACCTCTGTCGGGCGTACACAGCGCGACGACGGTGCTAGGTGTGTTGTGTGTGTGGCGCGCGCGGGCTGGTGGGTAGTCAATACCAGTTCACTCACTTACACTCCGCTTACCCGCTCTGACGCTGGTCGGCTGGCTGGCTGACTGGCTGGTGGAGACAGGCAGGCGTGCACGTGTTGCCTGTGAGTGGGTCGCAGTTGGTGTGGTGGTCTCACAAGTGCGCGAAGAAGGAGAAGCATGAATGTTATACGGCTACCACGTTATGGATGTAGCGGCAGTAGCATGTATTATGACCCCAGTCGAAAATACCGGCACAGTGTGTGTGTGTGTATGGTACGAGAGAGAGAGCGCCCAGCGGGAATCTTCTGACGAGTGTTGTGCTTCCGATTTAATGCGCGGCGGTGAAGGCATCGACGGTAGGCGGAGGCGGACAGTTCGGCGTTTGGTCTTCGCTGTTTGCTATCCACCGCATACCACGTCCGCACGCACGTCCCCGTGTTAAAGTCTCGGATCGGATGCGAACTAGAGAGCAAATACGAATACGATGGAAAAGCATTGCAACCTCACTTCGACATCCACCAACCTCACTGCGTTCGGAGCGACATCCACCACCAAACGAGAGAGAGAGAGATAGAGATAGAGAGAGAGATAGAGAGAGAGATAGAGAGAGAGAGATAGAGAGAGATAGAGAGAGAGATAGAGAGAGATAGAGATAGAGAGAGATAAATAGAGATATATATATATATATATATATATATATATATATATATATATATATATATATATATATATATATATATATATATATATATATATATATATATATATATATATAGAGAGAGAGAGAGAGAGAGAGAGAGAGAGAGAGAGGGGGGTACAACGCACACAAGGCTCTCTATCGCGTTAGCGATGGCGAGTGCTGGCATCATTGCACTCAATATTGGACAGAGCGCGCGCGTTTCCGCGCTGCCGAACGCCGCGCAATCGACCGGGGAGCGCCGGACATTTGTGAGCACACACCCGCACACCCATAGATGATGATGATGAATTCTGGTCCATCCATGCATGTCTAAGTACAAACAGATTTAATGTGAATCCGCATAAGGCTTAGTATGTACGGCGCGTTTGAGGGTCGGTGTGCGTTTGCGTGTGCGCCGCGTTTGCCCGCCGTTCAGTAACTTCTGAGGCCTTAAAAGTTAAGTTTTAAAACTAGTTTGATTAAATTTGGCTTGGGGAGAGTTTCTCAATTCACGATAGGGTGGACTATGTTTCATGTATGAGGGAAAACCAGTATATTTTCACATATGCCTTCATGGTCGCAAATATCATACTCCCTCAATGTCATAGTGTTTTTTGAGTAGCCTAGGATCTTAGTTAAGTTTTAAAATAGTTTGATTAAATTTGGGTTGGGGAGAGTTTCACAATTCACGATAGGGTGGACCATGTTTGATGTATGAGGGAAAACCAGTATATTTTCACATATGCCCTCATGGTCGCAAATATCATACTCCCTCAATGTTATAGTGTTTTTTGAGTAGCTTAGGATCTTAGTTAAGTTTAAAAACCAGTTTGATTATTTTGGCTTGGGGAGAGTTTCACAATTCACGATAGGGTGGACTATGTTTCATGTATGAGGAAAAACCAGTATATTTTCACATATGCCTTCATGGGCGCAAATATCATACTCCCTCAATGTCATAGTGTTTTTTGAGTAGCCTAGGATCTTAGTTAAGTTTTAAAATAGTTTGATTAAATTTGGGTTGGGGAGAGTTTCACAATTCACGATAGGGTGGACCATGTTTCATGTATGAGGGAAAACCAGTATATTTTCACATATGCCCTCATGGTCGCAAGTATCATACTCCCTCAATGTCAAAGTGTTTTTTGAGTATCCTACGATCTTAGTTAAGTCTTAAAAATAGTTTGATTAAATTTGGGTTGGGGAGAGTTTCACAATTCACGATAGGGTGGACCATGTTTGATGTATGAAGGAAAACCAGTATATTTTCACATATGCCCTCATGGTCGCAAATATCATACTCCCTCAATGTTATAGTGATTTTTGAGTAGCCTAGGATCTTAGTTAAGTTTTAAAAATAGTTTGATTAAATTTGGGTTGGGGAGAGTTTCACAATTCACGATAGGGTGGACCATGTTTCATGTATGAGGGAAAACCAGTATATTTTCAAATATGCCCTCATGGTCGCAAATATCATACTCCCTCAATGTTATAGTGTTTTTTGAGTAGCTAAGGATCTTAGTTAAGTTTAAAAACCAGTTTGATTATTTTGGCTTGGGGAGAGTTTCACAATTCACGATAGGGTGGACCATGTTTCATGTATGAGGGAAAACCAGTATATTTTTACATATGCCCTCATGGCCGCAAATATCATACTCCCTCAATGTCATAGTGTTTTTTGAGTAGCCTAGGATCTTAGTTAAGTTTTAAAATTAGTTTGATTAAATTTGGGTTGGGGAGAGTTTCACAATTCACGATAGGGTGGACCATGTTTGATGTATGAGGGAAAACCAGTATATTTTCACATATGCCTTCATGGTCGCAAATATCATACTCCCTCAATGTCATAGTGTTTTTTGAGTAGCCTAGGATCTTAGTTAAGTTTTAAAATAGTTTGATTAAATTTGGGTTGGGGAGAGTTTCACAATTCACGATAGGGTGGACCATGTTTGATGTATGAGGGAAAACCAGTATATTTTCACATATGCCCTCATGGTCGCAAATATCATACTCCCTCAATGTTATAGTGTTGTTTGAGTAGCTTAGGATCTTAGTTAAGTTTAAAAACCAGTTTGATTGAATTTGGCTTGGGGAGAGTTTCACAATTCACGATAGGGTGGACCATGTTTGATGTATGAGGGAAAACCAGTATATTTTCACATATGCCCTCATGGTCGTAAATATCATACTCCCTCAATGTCATAGTGTTTTTTGAGTAGCCTAGGATCTTAGGTAAGTTTTAAAATAGTTTGATTAAATTTGGGTTGGGGAGAGTTTCACAATTCACGATAGGGTGGACCATGTTTGATGTATGAGGGAAAACCAGTATATTTTCACATATGCCCTCATGGTCGCAAATATCATACTCCCTCAATGTTATAGTGTTGTTTGAGTAGCTTAGGATCTTAGTTAAGTTTAAAAACCAGTTTGATTGAATTTGGCTTGGGGAGAGTTTCACAATTCACGATAGGGTGGACCATGTTTGATGTATGAGGGAAAACCAGTATATTTTTACATACGCCCTCATGGCCGCAAATATCATACTCCCTCAATATCATAGTGTTTTTTGAGTAGGCTAGGATCTTAGTTAAGTTTTAAAAATAGTTTGATTAAATTTGGCTTGGGGAGAGTTTCACAATTCACGATAGGGTGGACCATGTTTCATGTATGAGGGAAAACCAGTATATTTTCACATATGCCCTCATGGTCGCAAGTATCATACTCCCTCAATGTCAAAGTGTTTTTTGAGTATCCTACGATCTTAGTTAAGTCTTAAAAATAGTTTGATTAAATTTGGGTTGGGGAGAGTTTCACAATTCACGATAGGGTGGACCATGTTTGATGTATGAAGGAAAACCAGTATATTTTCACATATGCCCTCATGGTCGCAAATATCATACTCCCTCAATGTTATAGTGATTTTTGAGTAGCCTAGGATCTTAGTTAAGTTTTAAAAATAGTTTGATTAAATTTGGGTTGGGGAGAGTTTCACAATTCACGATAGGGTGGACCATGTTTCATGTATGAGGGAAAACCAGTATATTTTCAAATATGCCCTCATGGTCGCAAATATCATACTCCCTCAATGTTATAGTGTTTTTTGAGTAGCTAAGGATCTTAGTTAAGTTTAAAAACCAGTTTGATTATTTTGGCTTGGGGAGAGTTTCACAATTCACGATAGGGTGGACCATGTTTCATGTATGAGGGAAAACCAGTATATTTTTACATATGCCCTCATGGCCGCAAATATCATACTCCCTCAATGTCATAGTGTTTTTTGAGTAGCCTAGGATCTTAGTTAAGTTTTAAAATTAGTTTGATTAAATTTGGGTTGGGGAGAGTTTCACAATTCACGATAGGGTGGACCATGTTTGATGTATGAGGGAAAACCAGTATATTTTCACATATGCCCTCATGGTCGCAAATATCATACTCCCTCAATGTCATAGTGTTTTTTGAGTAGCCTAGGATCTTAGTTAAGTTTTAAAAATAGTTTGATTAAATTTGGGTTGGGGAGAGTTTCACAATTCACGATAGGGTGGACCATGTTTCATGTATGAGGGAAAACCAGTATATTTTCACATATGCCCTCATGGTCGCAAATATCATACTCCCTCAATGTTATAGTGTTTTTTGAGTAGCTTAGGATCTTAGTTAAGTTTAAAAACCAGTTTGATTATTTTGGCTAGGGGAGAGTTTCACAATTCACGATAGGGTGGACCATGTTTGATGTATGAGGGAAAACCAGTATATTTTCACATATGCCCTCATGGTCGCAAATATCATACTCCCTCAATGTCATAGTGTTTTTTGAGTAGCCTAGGATCTTAGTTAAGTTTTAAAAATAGTTTGATTAAATTTGGGTTGGGGAGAGTTTCACAATTCACGATAGGGTGGACCATGTTTGATGTATGAGGGAAAACCAGTATATTTTCACATATGCCCTCATGGTCGCAAATATCATACTCCCTCAATGTCATAGTGTTTTTTGAGTAGCCTACGATCTTAGTTAAGTTTTAAAAATGGTTTGATTAAATTTGGGTTGGGGAGAGTTTCACAATTCACGATAGGGTGGACCATGTTTTATGTATGAGGGAAAACCAGTATATTTTCACATATGCCCTCATGGTCGTAAATATCATACTCCCTCAATGTCATAGTGTTGTTTGAGTAGCTTAGGATCTTAGTTAAGTTTAAAAACCAGTTTGATTGAATTTGGCTTGGGGAGAGTTTCACAATTCACGATAGGGTGGACCATGTTTGATGTATGAGGGAAAACCAGTATATTTTCACATATGCCCTCATGGTCGTAAATATCATACTCCCTCAATGTCATAGTGTTTTTTGAGTAGCCAAGGATCTTAGTTAAGTTTTAAAAATAGTTTGATTAAATTTGGGTTGGGGAGAGTTTCACAATTCACGATAGGGTGGACCATGTTTCATGTATGAGGGAAAACCAGTATATTTTCACATATGCCCTCATGGTCGTAAATATCATACTCCCTCAATGTCATAGTGTTGTTTGAGTAGCTTAGGATCTTAGTTAAGTTTAAAAACCAGTTTGATTGAATTTGGCTTGGGGAGAGTTTCACAATTCACGATAGGGTGGACCATGTTTCATGTATGAGGGAAAACCAGTATATTTTCACATACGCCCTCATGGCCGCAAATATCATACTCCCTCAATGTCATAGTGTTTCTTGAGTAGCCTAGGATCTTAGTTGAGTTTTAAAAATAGTTTGATTAAATTTGGGTTGGGGAGAGTTTCACAATTCACGATAGGGTGGACCATGTTTTATGTATGAGGGAAAACCAGTATATTTCCACATATGCCCTCATGGTCGCAAATATCATACTCCCTCAATGTCATACTGTTTTTTGAGTAGCCTAGGATCTTAGTTAAGTTTTAAAAATAGTTTGATTAAATTTGGGTTGGGGAGAGTTTCACAATTCACGATAGGGTGGACCATGTTTCATGTATGAGTGAAAACCAGTATATTTTTACATACGCCCTCATGGCCGCAAATATCATACTCCCTCAATGTCATAGTGTTTTTTGAGTAGCCTAGGATCTTAGTTAAGTTTTAAAAATAGTTTGATTAAATTTGGGTTGGGGAGAGTTTCACAATTCACGATAGGGTGGACCATGTTTGATGTATGAGGGAAAACCAGTATATTTTCACATATGCCCTCATGGTCGCAAATATCATACTCCCTCAATGTTATAGTGTTGTTTGAGTAGCTTAGGATCTTAGTTAAGTTTAAAAACCAGTTTGATTGAATTTGGCTTGGGGAGAGTTTCACAATTCACGATAGGGTGGACCATGTTTCATGTATGAGGGAAAACCAGTATATTTTTACATACGCCCTCATGGCCGCAAATATCATACTCCCTCAATATCATAGTGTTTTTTGAGTAGGCTAGGATCTTAGTTAAGTTTTAAAAATAGTTTGATTAAATTTGGGTTGGGGAGAGTTTCACAATTCACGATAGGGTGGACCATGTTTCATGTATGAAGGAAAACCAGTATATTTTCACATATGCCCTCATGGTCGCAAATATCATACTCCCTCAATGTTATAGTGATTTTTGAGTAGCCTAGGATCTTAGTTAAGTTTTAAAAATAGTTTGATTAAATTTGGGTTGGGGAGAGTTTCACAATTCACGATAGGGTGGACCATGTTTGATGTATGAGGGAAAACCAGTATATTTTCAAATATGCCCTCATGGTCGCAAATATCATACTCCCTCAATGTTATAGTGTTTTTTGAGTAGCTAAGGATCTTAGTTAAGTTTAAAAACCAGTTTGATTATTTTGGCTTGGGGAGAGTTTCACAATTCACGATAGGGTGGACCATGTTTCATGTATGAGGGAAAACCAGTATATTTTTACATATGCCCTCATGGCCGCAAATATCATACTCCCTCAATGTCATAGTGTTTTTTGAGTAGCCTAGGATCTTAGTTAAGTTTTAAAATTAGTTTGATTAAATTTGGGTTGGGGAGAGTTTCACAATTCACGATAGGGTGGACCATGTTTGATGTATGAGGGAAAACCAGTATATTTTCACATATGCCCTCATGGTCGCAAATATCATACTCCCTCAATGTCATAGTGTTTTTTGAGTAGCCTAGGATCTTAGTTAAGTTTTAAAAATAGTTTGATTAAATTTGGGTTGGGGAGAGTTTCACAATTCACGATAGGGTGGACCATGTTTCATGTATGAGGGAAAACCAGTATATTTTTACATATGCCCTCATGGCCGCAAATATCATACTCCCACAATGTCATAGTGTTTTTTGAGTAGCCTAGGATCTTAGTTAAGTTTTAAAAATAGTTTGATTAAATTTGGGTTGGGGAGAGTTTCACAATTCACGATAGGGTGGACCATGTTTGATGTATGAGGGAAAACCAGTATATTTTCACATATGCCCTCATGGTCGCAAATATCATACTCCCTCAATGTTATAGTGTTTTTTGAGTAGCTTAGGATCTTAGTTAAGTTTAAAAACCAGTTAGATTGAATTTGGCTTGGGGAGAGTTTCACAATTCACGATAGGGTGGACCATGTTTGATGTATGAGGGAAAACCAGTATATTTTCACATATGCCCTCATGGTCGTAAATATCATACTCCCTCAATGTCATAGTGTTTTTTGAGTAGCCTACGATCTTAGTTAAGTTTTAAAAATGGTTTGATTAAATTTGGGTTGGGGAGAGTTTCACAATTCACGATAGGGTGGACCATGTTTGATGTATGAGGGAAAACCAGTATATTTTCACATATGCCCTCATGGTCGCAAATATCATACTCCCTCAATGTTATAGTGTTTTTTGAGTAGCTTAGGATCTTAGTTAAGTTTAAAAACCAGTTAGATTGAATTTGGCTTGGGGAGAGTTTCACAATTCACGATAGGGTGGACCATGTTTCATGTATGAGGGAAAACCAGTATATTTTCACATATGCCCTCATGGTCGTAAATATCATACTCCCTCAATGTCATAGTGTTTTTTGAGTAGCCTACGATCTTAGTTAAGTTTTAAAAATGGTTTGATTAAATTTGGGTTGGGGAGAGTTTCACAATTCACGATAGGGTGGACCATGTTTGATGTATGAGGGAAAACCAGTATATTTTCACATATGCCCTCATGGTCGCAAATATCATACTCCCACAATGTCATAGTGTTTTTTGAGTAGCCTAGGATCTTAGTTAAGTTTTAAAAATAGTTTGATTAAATTTGGGTTGGGGAGAGTTTCACAATTCACGATAGGGTGGACCATGTTTGATGTATGAGGGAAAACCAGTATATTTCCACATATGCCCTCATGGCCGCAAATATCATACTCCCTCAATGTCATAGTGTTTTTTGAGTAGCTTAGGATCTTAGTTAAGTTTAAAAACCAGTTAGATTGAATTTGGCTTGGGGAGAGTTTCACAATTCACGATAGGGTGGACCATGTTTGATGTATGAGGGAAAACCAGTATATTTTCACATATGCCCTCATGGTCGTAAATATCATACTCCCTCAATGTCATAGTGTTTTTTGAATAGCCTACGATCTTAGTTAAGTTTTAAAAATGGTTTGATTAAATTTGGGTTGGGGAGAGTTTCACAATTCACGATAGGGTGGACCATGTTTCATGTATGAGGGAAAACCAGTATATTTTCACATACGCCCTCATGGCCGCAAATATCATACTCCCTCAATGTTATAGTGTTTTTTGAGTAGCTTAGGATCTTAGTTAAGTTTAAAAACCAGTTAGATTGAATTTGGCTTGGGGAGAGTTTCACAATTCACGATAGGGTGGACCATGTTTGATGTATGAGGGAAAACCAGTATATTTTCACATATGCCCTCATGGTCGTAAATATCATACTCCCTCAATGTCATAGTGTTTTTTGAGTAGCCTACGATCTTAGTTAAGTTTTAAAAATGGTTTGATTAAATTTGGGTTGGGGAGAGTTTCACAATTCACGATAGGGTGGACCATGTTTGATGTATGAGGGAAAACCAGTATATTTTCACATATGCCCTCATGGTCGCAAATATCATACTCCCTCAATGTTATAGTGTTTTTTGAGTAGCTTAGGATCTTAGTTAAGTTTAAAAACCAGTTAGATTGAATTTGGCTTGGGGAGAGTTTCACAATTCACGATAGGGTGGACCATGTTTCATGTATGAGGGAAAACCAGTATATTTTCACATATGCCCTCATGGTCGTAAATATCATACTCCCTCAATGTCATAGTGTTTTTTGAGTAGCCTACGATCTTAGTTAAGTTTTAAAAATGGTTTGATTAAATTTGGGTTGGGGAGAGTTTCACAATTCACGATAGGGTGGACCATGTTTGATGTATGAGGGAAAACCAGTATATTTTCACATATGCCCTCATGGTCGCAAATATCATACTCCCACAATGTCATAGTGTTTTTTGAGTAGCCTAGGATCTTAGTTAAGTTTTAAAAATAGTTTGATTAAATTTGGGTTGGGGAGAGTTTCACAATTCACGATAGGGTGGACCATGTTTGATGTATGAGGGAAAACCAGTATATTTTCACATATGCCCTCATGGTCGCAAATATCATACTCCCTCAATGTTATAGTGTTTTTTGAGTAGCTTAGGATCTTAGTTAAGTTTAAAAACCAGTTAGATTGAATTTGGCTTGGGGAGAGTTTCACAATTCACGATAGGGTGGACCATGTTTCATGTATGAGGGAAAACCAGTATATTTTCACATATGCCCTCATGGTCGTAAATATCATACTCCCTCAATGTCATAGTGTTTTTTAAGTAGCCTACGATCTTAGTTAAGTTTTAAAAATGGTTTGATTAAATTTGGGTTGGGGAGAGTTTCACAATTCACGATAGGGTGGACCATGTTTGATGTATGAGGGAAAACCAGTATATTTTCACATATGCCCTCATGGTCGCAAATATCATACTCCCTCAATGTCATAGTGTTTTTTGAGTAGCTTAGGATCTTAGTTAAGTTTAAAAACCAGTTAGATTGAATTTGGCTTGGGGAGAGTTTCACAATTCACGATAGGGTGGACCATGTTTCATGTATGAGGGAAAACCAGTATATTTTCACATATGCCCTCATGGTCGTAAATATCATACTCCCTCAATGTCATAGTGTTTTTTGAGTAGCCTACGATCTTAGTTAAGTTTTAAAAATGGTTTGATTAAATTTGGGTTGGGGAGAGTTTCACAATTCACGATAGGGTGGACCATGTTTGATGTATGAGGGAAAACCAGTATATTTTCACATATGCCCTCATGGTCGCAAATATCATACTCCCACAATGTCATAGTGTTTTTTGAGTAGCCTAGGATCTTAGTTAAGTTTTAAAAATAGTTTGATTAAATTTGGGTTGGGGAGAGTTTCACAATTCACGATAGGGTGGACCATGTTTGATGTATGAGGGAAAACCAGTATATTTCCACATATGCCCTCATGGCCGCAAATATCATACTCCCTCAATGTCATAGTGTTTTTTGAGTAGCTTAGGATCTTAGTTAAGTTTAAAAACCAGTTAGATTGAATTTGGCTTGGGGAGAGTTTCACAATTCACGATAGGGTGGACCATGTTTGATGTATGAGGGAAAACCAGTATATTTTCACATATGCCCTCATGGTCGTAAATATCATACTCCCTCAATGTCATAGTGTTTTTTGAATAGCCTACGATCTTAGTTAAGTTTTAAAAATGGTTTGATTAAATTTGGGTTGGGGAGAGTTTCACAATTCACGATAGGGTGGACCATGTTTCATGTATGAGGGAAAACCAGTATATTTTCACATACGCCCTCATGGCCGCAAATATCATACTCCCTCAATGTTATAGTGTTTTTTGAGTAGCTTAGGATCTTAGTTAAGTTTAAAAACCAGTTAGATTGAATTTGGCTTGGGGAGAGTTTCACAATTCACGATAGGGTGGACCATGTTTGATGTATGAGGGAAAACCAGTATATTTTCACATATGCCCTCATGGTCGTAAATATCATACTCCCTCAATGTCATAGTGTTTTTTGAGTAGCCTACGATCTTAGTTAAGTTTTAAAAATGGTTTGATTAAATTTGGGTTGGGGAGAGTTTCACAATTCACGATAGGGTGGACCATGTTTGATGTATGAGGGAAAACCAGTATATTTTCACATATGCCCTCATGGTCGCAAATATCATACTCCCTCAATGTTATAGTGTTTTTTGAGTAGCTTAGGATCTTAGTTAAGTTTAAAAACCAGTTAGATTGAATTTGGCTTGGGGAGAGTTTCACAATTCACGATAGGGTGGACCATGTTTCATGTATGAGGGAAAACCAGTATATTTTCACATATGCCCTCATGGTCGTAAATATCATACTCCCTCAATGTCATAGTGTTTTTTGAGTAGCCTACGATCTTAGTTAAGTTTTAAAAATGGTTTGATTAAATTTGGGTTGGGGAGAGTTTCACAATTCACGATAGGGTGGACCATGTTTGATGTATGAGGGAAAACCAGTATATTTTCACATATGCCCTCATGGTCGCAAATATCATACTCCCACAATGTCATAGTGTTTTTTGAGTAGCCTAGGATCTTAGTTAAGTTTTAAAAATAGTTTGATTAAATTTGGGTTGGGGAGAGTTTCACAATTCACGATAGGGTGGACCATGTTTGATGTATGAGGGAAAACCAGTATATTTTCACATATGCCCTCATGGTCGCAAATATCATACTCCCTCAATGTTATAGTGTTTTTTGAGTAGCTTAGGATCTTAGTTAAGTTTAAAAACCAGTTAGATTGAATTTGGCTTGGGGAGAGTTTCACAATTCACGATAGGGTGGACCATGTTTGATGTATGAGGGAAAACCAGTATATTTTCACATATGCCCTCATGGTCGTAAATATCATACTCCCTCAATGTCATAGTGTTTTTTAAGTAGCCTACGATCTTAGTTAAGTTTTAAAAATGGTTTGATTAAATTTGGGTTGGGGAGAGTTTCACAATTCACGATAGGGTGGACCATGTTTGATGTATGAGGGAAAACCAGTATATTTTCACATATGCCCTCATGGTCGCAAATATCATACTCCCTCAATGTTATAGTGTTTTTTGAGTAGCTTAGGATCTTAGTTAAGTTTAAAAACCAGTTAGATTGAATTTGGCTTGGGGAGAGTTTCACAATTCACGATAGGGTGGACCATGTTTCATGTATGAGGGAAAACCAGTATATTTTCACATATGCCCTCATGGTCGTAAATATCATACTCCCTCAATGTCATAGTGTTTTTTGAGTAGCCTACGATCTTAGTTAAGTTTTAAAAATGGTTTGATTAAATTTGGGTTGGGGAGAGTTTCACAATTCACGATAGGGTGGACCATGTTTGATGTATGAGGGAAAACCAGTATATTTTCACATATGCCCTCATGGTCGCAAATATCATACTCCCACAATGTCATAGTGTTTTTTGAGTAGCTTAGGATCTTAGTTAAGTTTAAAAACCAGTTAGATTGAATTTGGCTTGGGGAGAGTTTCACAATTCACGATAGGGTGGACCATGTTTCATGTATGAGGGAAAACCAGTATATTTTCACATATGCCCTCATGGTCGTAAATATCATACTCCCTCAATGTCATAGTGTTTTTTGAGTAGCCTACGATCTTAGTTAAGTTTTAAAAATGGTTTGATTAAATTTGGGTTGGGGAGAGTTTCACAATTCACGATAGGGTGGACCATGTTTGATGTATGAGGGAAAACCAGTATATTTTCACATATGCCCTCATGGTCGCAAATATCATACTCCCACAATGTCATAGTGTTTTTTGAGTAGCCTAGGATCTTAGTTAAGTTTTAAAAATAGTTTGATTAAATTTGGGTTGGGGAGAGTTTCACAATTCACGATAGGGTGGACCATGTTTGATGTATGAGGGAAAACCAGTATATTTCCACATATGCCCTCATGGCCGCAAATATCATACTCCCTCAATGTCATAGTGTTTTTTGAGTAGCTTAGGATCTTAGTTAAGTTTAAAAACCAGTTTGATTAAATTTGGGTTGGGGAGAGTTTCACAATTCACGATAGGGTGGACCATGTTTTATGTATGAGGGAAAACCAGTATATTTTCACATATGCCCTCATGGTCGTAAATATCATACTCCCTCAATGTCATAGTGTTGTTTGAGTAGCTTAGGATCTTAGTTAAGTTTAAAAACCAGTTTGATTGAATTTGGCTTGGGGAGAGTTTCACAATTCACGATAGGGTGGACCATGTTTGATGTATGAGGGAAAACCAGTATATTTTCACATATGCCCTCATGGTCGTAAATATCATACTCCCTCAATGTCATAGTGTTTTTTGAGTAGCCTAGGATCTTAGTTAAGTTTTAAAAATAGTTTGATTAAATTTGGGTTGGGGAGAGTTTCACAATTCACGATAGGGTGGACCATGTTTGATGTATGAGGGAAAACCAGTATATTTCCACATATGCCCTCATGGCCGCAAATATCATACTCCCTCAATGTCATAGTGTTTTTTGAGTAGCTTAGGATCTTAGTTAAGTTTAAAAACCAGTTTGATTAAATTTGGGTTGGGGAGAGTTTCACAATTCACGATAGGGTGGACCATGTTTTATGTATGAGGGAAAACCAGTATATTTTCACATATGCCCTCATGGTCGTAAATATCATACTCCCTCAATGTCATAGTGTTGTTTGAGTAGCTTAGGATCTTAGTTAAGTTTAAAAACCAGTTAGATTGAATTTGGCTTGGGGAGAGTTTCACAATTCACGATAGGGTGGACCATGTTTCATGTATGAGGGAAAACCAGTATATTTTCACATATGCCCTCATGGTCGTAAATATCATACTCCCTCAATGTCATAGTGTTTTTTGAGTAGCCTACGATCTTAGTTAAGTTTTAAAAATGGTTTGATTAAATTTGGGTTGGGGAGAGTTTCACAATTCACGATAGGGTGGACCATGTTTGATGTATGAGGGAAAACCAGTATATTTTCACATATGCCCTCATGGTCGCAAATATCATACTCCCACAATGTCATAGTGTTTTTTGAGTAGCTTAGGATCTTAGTTAAGTTTAAAAACCAGTTAGATTGAATTTGGCTTGGGGAGAGTTTCACAATTCACGATAGGGTGGACCATGTTTCATGTATGAGGGAAAACCAGTATATTTTCACATATGCCCTCATGGTCGTAAATATCATACTCCCTCAATGTCATAGTGTTTTTTGAGTAGCCTACGATCTTAGTTAAGTTTTAAAAATGGTTTGATTAAATTTGGGTTGGGGAGAGTTTCACAATTCACGATAGGGTGGACCATGTTTGATGTATGAGGGAAAACCAGTATATTTTCACATATGCCCTCATGGTCGCAAATATCATACTCCCACAATGTCATAGTGTTTTTTGAGTAGCCTAGGATCTTAGTTAAGTTTTAAAAATAGTTTGATTAAATTTGGGTTGGGGAGAGTTTCACAATTCACGATAGGGTGGACCATGTTTGATGTATGAGGGAAAACCAGTATATTTCCACATATGCCCTCATGGCCGCAAATATCATACTCCCTCAATGTCATAGTGTTTTTTGAGTAGCTTAGGATCTTAGTTAAGTTTAAAAACCAGTTAGATTGAATTTGGCTTGGGGAGAGTTTCACAATTCACGATAGGGTGGACCATGTTTGATGTATGAGGGAAAACCAGTATATTTTCACATATGCCCTCATGGTCGTAAATATCATACTCCCTCAATGTCATAGTGTTTTTTGAATAGCCTACGATCTTAGTTAAGTTTTAAAAATGGTTTGATTAAATTTGGGTTGGGGAGAGTTTCACAATTCACGATAGGGTGGACCATGTTTCATGTATGAGGGAAAACCAGTATATTTTCACATACGCCCTCATGGCCGCAAATATCATACTCCCTCAATGTTATAGTGTTTTTTGAGTAGCTTAGGATCTTAGTTAAGTTTAAAAACCAGTTAGATTGAATTTGGCTTGGGGAGAGTTTCACAATTCACGATAGGGTGGACCATGTTTGATGTATGAGGGAAAACCAGTATATTTTCACATATGCCCTCATGGTCGTAAATATCATACTCCCTCAATGTCATAGTGTTTTTTGAGTAGCCTACGATCTTAGTTAAGTTTTAAAAATGGTTTGATTAAATTTGGGTTGGGGAGAGTTTCACAATTCACGATAGGGTGGACCATGTTTGATGTATGAGGGAAAACCAGTATATTTTCACATATGCCCTCATGGTCGCAAATATCATACTCCCTCAATGTTATAGTGTTTTTTGAGTAGCTTAGGATCTTAGTTAAGTTTAAAAACCAGTTAGATTGAATTTGGCTTGGGGAGAGTTTCACAATTCACGATAGGGTGGACCATGTTTCATGTATGAGGGAAAACCAGTATATTTTCACATATGCCCTCATGGTCGTAAATATCATACTCCCTCAATGTCATAGTGTTTTTTGAGTAGCCTACGATCTTAGTTAAGTTTTAAAAATGGTTTGATTAAATTTGGGTTGGGGAGAGTTTCACAATTCACGATAGGGTGGACCATGTTTGATGTATGAGGGAAAACCAGTATATTTTCACATATGCCCTCATGGTCGCAAATATCATACTCCCACAATGTCATAGTGTTTTTTGAGTAGCCTAGGATCTTAGTTAAGTTTTAAAAATAGTTTGATTAAATTTGGGTTGGGGAGAGTTTCACAATTCACGATAGGGTGGACCATGTTTGATGTATGAGGGAAAACCAGTATATTTTCACATATGCCCTCATGGTCGCAAATATCATACTCCCTCAATGTTATAGTGTTTTTTGAGTAGCTTAGGATCTTAGTTAAGTTTAAAAACCAGTTAGATTGAATTTGGCTTGGGGAGAGTTTCACAATTCACGATAGGGTGGACCATGTTTGATGTATGAGGGAAAACCAGTATATTTTCACATATGCCCTCATGGTCGTAAATATCATACTCCCTCAATGTCATAGTGTTTTTTAAGTAGCCTACGATCTTAGTTAAGTTTTAAAAATGGTTTGATTAAATTTGGGTTGGGGAGAGTTTCACAATTCACGATAGGGTGGACCATGTTTGATGTATGAGGGAAAACCAGTATATTTTCACATATGCCCTCATGGTCGCAAATATCATACTCCCTCAATGTTATAGTGTTTTTTGAGTAGCTTAGGATCTTAGTTAAGTTTAAAAACCAGTTAGATTGAATTTGGCTTGGGGAGAGTTTCACAATTCACGATAGGGTGGACCATGTTTCATGTATGAGGGAAAACCAGTATATTTTCACATATGCCCTCATGGTCGTAAATATCATACTCCCTCAATGTCATAGTGTTTTTTGAGTAGCCTACGATCTTAGTTAAGTTTTAAAAATGGTTTGATTAAATTTGGGTTGGGGAGAGTTTCACAATTCACGATAGGGTGGACCATGTTTGATGTATGAGGGAAAACCAGTATATTTTCACATATGCCCTCATGGTCGCAAATATCATACTCCCACAATGTCATAGTGTTTTTTGAGTAGCTTAGGATCTTAGTTAAGTTTAAAAACCAGTTAGATTGAATTTGGCTTGGGGAGAGTTTCACAATTCACGATAGGGTGGACCATGTTTCATGTATGAGGGAAAACCAGTATATTTTCACATATGCCCTCATGGTCGTAAATATCATACTCCCTCAATGTCATAGTGTTTTTTGAGTAGCCTACGATCTTAGTTAAGTTTTAAAAATGGTTTGATTAAATTTGGGTTGGGGAGAGTTTCACAATTCACGATAGGGTGGACCATGTTTGATGTATGAGGGAAAACCAGTATATTTTCACATATGCCCTCATGGTCGCAAATATCATACTCCCACAATGTCATAGTGTTTTTTGAGTAGCCTAGGATCTTAGTTAAGTTTTAAAAATAGTTTGATTAAATTTGGGTTGGGGAGAGTTTCACAATTCACGATAGGGTGGACCATGTTTGATGTATGAGGGAAAACCAGTATATTTCCACATATGCCCTCATGGCCGCAAATATCATACTCCCTCAATGTCATAGTGTTTTTTGAGTAGCTTAGGATCTTAGTTAAGTTTAAAAACCAGTTTGATTAAATTTGGGTTGGGGAGAGTTTCACAATTCACGATAGGGTGGACCATGTTTTATGTATGAGGGAAAACCAGTATATTTTCACATATGCCCTCATGGTCGTAAATATCATACTCCCTCAATGTCATAGTGTTGTTTGAGTAGCTTAGGATCTTAGTTAAGTTTAAAAACCAGTTTGATTGAATTTGGCTTGGGGAGAGTTTCACAATTCACGATAGGGTGGACCATGTTTGATGTATGAGGGAAAACCAGTATATTTTCACATATGCCCTCATGGTCGTAAATATCATACTCCCTCAATGTCATAGTGTTTTTTGAGTAGCCTAGGATCTTAGTTAAGTTTTAAAAATAGTTTGATTAAATTTGGGTTGGGGAGAGTTTCACAATTCACGATAGGGTGGACCATGTTTCATGTATGAGGGAAAACCAGTATATTTTCACATATGCCCTCATGGTCGTAAATATCATACTCCCTCAATGTCATAGTGTTGTTTGAGTAGCTTAGGATCTTAGTTAAGTTTAAAAACCAGTTTGATTGAATTTGGCTTGGGGAGAGTTTCACAATTTACGATAGGGTGGACCATGTTTCATGTATGAGGGAAAACCAGTATATTTTCACATACGCCCTCATGGCCGCAAATATCATACTCCCTCAATGTCATAGTGTTTCTTGAGTAGCCTAGGATCTTAGTTGAGTTTTAAAAATAGTTTGATTAAATTTGGGTTGGGGAGAGTTTCACAATTCACGATAGGGTGGACCATGTTTTATGTATGAGGGAAAACCAGTATATTTCCACATATGCCCTCATGGTCGCAAATATCATACTCCCACAATGTCATAGTGTTTTTTGAGTAGCCTAGGATCTTAGTTAAGTTTTAAAAATAGTTTGATTAAATTTGGGTTGGGGAGAGTTTCACAATTCACGATAGGGTGGACCATGTTTGATGTATGAGGGAAAACCAGTATATTTCCACATATGCCCTCATGGCCGCAAATATCATACTCCCTCAATGTCATAGTGTTTTTTGAGTAGCTTAGGATCTTAGTTAAGTTTAAAAACCAGTTTGATTAAATTTGGGTTGGGGAGAGTTTCACAATTCACGATAGGGTGGACCATGTTTTATGTATGAGGGAAAACCAGTATATTTTCACATATGCCCTCATGGTCGTAAATATCATACTCCCTCAATGTCATAGTGTTGTTTGAGTAGCTTAGGATCTTAGTTAAGTTTAAAAACCAGTTAGATTGAATTTGGCTTGGGGAGAGTTTCACAATTCACGATAGGGTGGACCATGTTTCATGTATGAGGGAAAACCAGTATATTTTCACATATGCCCTCATGGTCGTAAATATCATACTCCCTCAATGTCATAGTGTTTTTTGAGTAGCCTACGATCTTAGTTAAGTTTTAAAAATGGTTTGATTAAATTTGGGTTGGGGAGAGTTTCACAATTCACGATAGGGTGGACCATGTTTGATGTATGAGGGAAAACCAGTATATTTTCACATATGCCCTCATGGTCGCAAATATCATACTCCCACAATGTCATAGTGTTTTTTGAGTAGCTTAGGATCTTAGTTAAGTTTAAAAACCAGTTAGATTGAATTTGGCTTGGGGAGAGTTTCACAATTCACGATAGGGTGGACCATGTTTCATGTATGAGGGAAAACCAGTATATTTTCACATATGCCCTCATGGTCGTAAATATCATACTCCCTCAATGTCATAGTGTTTTTTGAGTAGCCTACGATCTTAGTTAAGTTTTAAAAATGGTTTGATTAAATTTGGGTTGGGGAGAGTTTCACAATTCACGATAGGGTGGACCATGTTTGATGTATGAGGGAAAACCAGTATATTTTCACATATGCCCTCATGGTCGCAAATATCATACTCCCACAATGTCATAGTGTTTTTTGAGTAGCCTAGGATCTTAGTTAAGTTTTAAAAATAGTTTGATTAAATTTGGGTTGGGGAGAGTTTCACAATTCACGATAGGGTGGACCATGTTTGATGTATGAGGGAAAACCAGTATATTTCCACATATGCCCTCATGGCCGCAAATATCATACTCCCTCAATGTCATAGTGTTTTTTGAGTAGCTTAGGATCTTAGTTAAGTTTAAAAACCAGTTAGATTGAATTTGGCTTGGGGAGAGTTTCACAATTCACGATAGGGTGGACCATGTTTGATGTATGAGGGAAAACCAGTATATTTTCACATATGCCCTCATGGTCGTAAATATCATACTCCCTCAATGTCATAGTGTTTTTTGAATAGCCTACGATCTTAGTTAAGTTTTAAAAATGGTTTGATTAAATTTGGGTTGGGGAGAGTTTCACAATTCACGATAGGGTGGACCATGTTTCATGTATGAGGGAAAACCAGTATATTTTCACATACGCCCTCATGGCCGCAAATATCATACTCCCTCAATGTTATAGTGTTTTTTGAGTAGCTTAGGATCTTAGTTAAGTTTAAAAACCAGTTAGATTGAATTTGGCTTGGGGAGAGTTTCACAATTCACGATAGGGTGGACCATGTTTGATGTATGAGGGAAAACCAGTATATTTTCACATATGCCCTCATGGTCGTAAATATCATACTCCCTCAATGTCATAGTGTTTTTTGAGTAGCCTACGATCTTAGTTAAGTTTTAAAAATGGTTTGATTAAATTTGGGTTGGGGAGAGTTTCACAATTCACGATAGGGTGGACCATGTTTGATGTATGAGGGAAAACCAGTATATTTTCACATATGCCCTCATGGTCGCAAATATCATACTCCCTCAATGTTATAGTGTTTTTTGAGTAGCTTAGGATCTTAGTTAAGTTTAAAAACCAGTTAGATTGAATTTGGCTTGGGGAGAGTTTCACAATTCACGATAGGGTGGACCATGTTTCATGTATGAGGGAAAACCAGTATATTTTCACATATGCCCTCATGGTCGTAAATATCATACTCCCTCAATGTCATAGTGTTTTTTGAGTAGCCTACGATCTTAGTTAAGTTTTAAAAATGGTTTGATTAAATTTGGGTTGGGGAGAGTTTCACAATTCACGATAGGGTGGACCATGTTTGATGTATGAGGGAAAACCAGTATATTTTCACATATGCCCTCATGGTCGCAAATATCATACTCCCACAATGTCATAGTGTTTTTTGAGTAGCCTAGGATCTTAGTTAAGTTTTAAAAATAGTTTGATTAAATTTGGGTTGGGGAGAGTTTCACAATTCACGATAGGGTGGACCATGTTTGATGTATGAGGGAAAACCAGTATATTTTCACATATGCCCTCATGGTCGCAAATATCATACTCCCTCAATGTTATAGTGTTTTTTGAGTAGCTTAGGATCTTAGTTAAGTTTAAAAACCAGTTAGATTGAATTTGGCTTGGGGAGAGTTTCACAATTCACGATAGGGTGGACCATGTTTGATGTATGAGGGAAAACCAGTATATTTTCACATATGCCCTCATGGTCGTAAATATCATACTCCCTCAATGTCATAGTGTTTTTTAAGTAGCCTACGATCTTAGTTAAGTTTTAAAAATGGTTTGATTAAATTTGGGTTGGGGAGAGTTTCACAATTCACGATAGGGTGGACCATGTTTGATGTATGAGGGAAAACCAGTATATTTTCACATATGCCCTCATGGTCGCAAATATCATACTCCCTCAATGTTATAGTGTTTTTTGAGTAGCTTAGGATCTTAGTTAAGTTTAAAAACCAGTTAGATTGAATTTGGCTTGGGGAGAGTTTCACAATTCACGATAGGGTGGACCATGTTTCATGTATGAGGGAAAACCAGTATATTTTCACATATGCCCTCATGGTCGTAAATATCATACTCCCTCAATGTCATAGTGTTTTTTGAGTAGCCTACGATCTTAGTTAAGTTTTAAAAATGGTTTGATTAAATTTGGGTTGGGGAGAGTTTCACAATTCACGATAGGGTGGACCATGTTTGATGTATGAGGGAAAACCAGTATATTTTCACATATGCCCTCATGGTCGCAAATATCATACTCCCACAATGTCATAGTGTTTTTTGAGTAGCTTAGGATCTTAGTTAAGTTTAAAAACCAGTTAGATTGAATTTGGCTTGGGGAGAGTTTCACAATTCACGATAGGGTGGACCATGTTTCATGTATGAGGGAAAACCAGTATATTTTCACATATGCCCTCATGGTCGTAAATATCATACTCCCTCAATGTCATAGTGTTTTTTGAGTAGCCTACGATCTTAGTTAAGTTTTAAAAATGGTTTGATTAAATTTGGGTTGGGGAGAGTTTCACAATTCACGATAGGGTGGACCATGTTTGATGTATGAGGGAAAACCAGTATATTTTCACATATGCCCTCATGGTCGCAAATATCATACTCCCACAATGTCATAGTGTTTTTTGAGTAGCCTAGGATCTTAGTTAAGTTTTAAAAATAGTTTGATTAAATTTGGGTTGGGGAGAGTTTCACAATTCACGATAGGGTGGACCATGTTTGATGTATGAGGGAAAACCAGTATATTTCCACATATGCCCTCATGGCCGCAAATATCATACTCCCTCAATGTCATAGTGTTTTTTGAGTAGCTTAGGATCTTAGTTAAGTTTAAAAACCAGTTTGATTAAATTTGGGTTGGGGAGAGTTTCACAATTCACGATAGGGTGGACCATGTTTTATGTATGAGGGAAAACCAGTATATTTTCACATATGCCCTCATGGTCGTAAATATCATACTCCCTCAATGTCATAGTGTTGTTTGAGTAGCTTAGGATCTTAGTTAAGTTTAAAAACCAGTTTGATTGAATTTGGCTTGGGGAGAGTTTCACAATTCACGATAGGGTGGACCATGTTTGATGTATGAGGGAAAACCAGTATATTTTCACATATGCCCTCATGGTCGTAAATATCATACTCCCTCAATGTCATAGTGTTTTTTGAGTAGCCTAGGATCTTAGTTAAGTTTTAAAAATAGTTTGATTAAATTTGGGTTGGGGAGAGTTTCACAATTCACGATAGGGTGGACCATGTTTCATGTATGAGGGAAAACCAGTATATTTTCACATATGCCCTCATGGTCGTAAATATCATACTCCCTCAATGTCATAGTGTTGTTTGAGTAGCTTAGGATCTTAGTTAAGTTTAAAAACCAGTTTGATTGAATTTGGCTTGGGGAGAGTTTCACAATTTACGATAGGGTGGACCATGTTTCATGTATGAGGGAAAACCAGTATATTTTCACATACGCCCTCATGGCCGCAAATATCATACTCCCTCAATGTCATAGTGTTTCTTGAGTAGCCTAGGATCTTAGTTGAGTTTTAAAAATAGTTTGATTAAATTTGGGTTGGGGAGAGTTTCACAATTCACGATAGGGTGGACCATGTTTTATGTATGAGGGAAAACCAGTATATTTCCACATATGCCCTCATGGTCGCAAATATCATACTCCCTCAATGTCATACTGTTTTTTGAGTAGCCTAGGATCTTAGTTAAGTTTTAAAAATAGTTTGATTAAATTTGGGTTGGGGAGAGTTTCACAATTCACGATAGGGTGGACCATGTTTCATGTATGAGGGAAAACCAGTATATTTTCACATATGCCCTCATGGTCGTAAATATCATACTCCCTCAATGTCATAGTGTTTTTTGAGTAGCCTACGATCTTAGTTAAGTTTTAAAATTGGTTTGATTAAATTTGGGTTGGGGAGAGTTTCACAATTCACGATAGGGTGGACCATGTTTCATGTATGAGGGAAAACCAGTATATTTTCACATATGCCCTCATGGTCGTAAATATCATACTCCCTCAATGTCATAGTGTTTTTTGAGTAGCCTACGATCTTAGTTAAGTTTTAAAAATGGTTTGATTAAATTTGGGTTAGGGAGAGTTTCACAATTCACGATAGGGTGGACCATGTTTCATGTATGAGGGAAAACCAGTATATTTCCACATATGCCCTCATGGTCGCAAATATCATACTCCCTCAATGTCATACTGTTTTTTGAGTAGCCTAGGATCTTAGTTAAGTTTTAAAAATAGTTTGATTAAATTTGGGTTGGGGAGAGTTTCACAATTCACGATAGGGTGGACCATGTTTCATGTATGAGGGAAAACCAGTATATTTTCACATATGCCCTCATGGTCGTAAATATCATACTCCCTCAATGTCATAGTGTTTTTTGAGTAGCCTACGATCTTAGTTAAGTTTTAAAAATGGTTTGATTAAATTTGGCTTGGGGAGAGTTTCACAATTCACGATAGGGTGGACCATGTTTCATGTATGAGGGAAAACCAGTATATTTCCACATATGCCCTCATGGTCGCAAATATCATACTCCCTCAATGTCATACTGTTTTTTGAGTAGCCTAGGATCTTAGTTAAGTTTTAAAAATAGTTTGATTAAATTTGGGTTGGGGAGAGTTTCACAATTCACGATAGGGTGGACCATGTTTCATGTATGAGGGAAAACCAGTATATTTTCACATATGCCCTCATGGTCGTAAATATCATACTCCCTCAATGTCATAGTGTTTTTTGAGTAGCCTACGATCTTAGTTAAGTTTTAAAAATGGTTTGATTAAATTTGGGTTAGGGAGAGTTTCACAATTCACGATAGGGTGGACCATGTTTCATGTATGAGGGAAAACCAGTATATTTCCACATATGCCCTCATGGTCGCAAATATCATACTCCCTCAATGTCATACTGTTTTTTGAGTAGCCTAGGATCTTAGTTAAGTTTTAAAAATAGTTTGATTAAATTTGGGTTGGGGAGAGTTTCACAATTCACGATAGGGTGGACCATGTTTCATGTATGAGGGAAAACCAGTATATTTTCACATATGCCCTCATGGTCGTAAATATCATACTCCCTCAATGTCATAGTGTTTTTTGAGTAGCCTACGATCTTAGTTAAGTTTTAAAAATGGTTTGATTAAATTTGGGTTGGGGAGAGTTTCACAATTCACGATAGGGTGGACCATGTTTCATGTATGAGGGAAAACCAGTATATTTTCACATATGCCCTCATGGTCGCAAATATCATACTCCCTCAATGTTATAGTGATTTTTGAGTAGCTCAGGATCTTAGTTAAGTTTTAAAAATAGTTTGATTAAATTTGGGTTGGGGAGAGTTTCACAATTCACGATAGGGTGGACCATGTTTCATGTATGAGGGAAAACCAGTATATTTTCACATATACCCTCATGGTCGCAAATATCATACTCCCTCAATGTCATAGTGTTTTTTGAGTAGCCTAGGATCTTAGTTAAGTTTTAAAAATAGTTTGATTAAATTTGGGTTGGGGAGAGTTTCACAATTCACGATAGGGTGGACCATGTTTGATGTATGAGGGAAAACCAGTATATTTCCACATATGCCCTCATGGCCGCAAATATCATACTCCCTCAATGTCATAGTGTTTTTTGAGTAGCTTAGGATCTTAGTTAAGTTTAAAAACCAGTTTGATTAATTTTGGCTTGGGGAGAGTTTCACAATTCACGATAGGGTGGACCATGTTTCATGTATGAGGGAAAACCAGTATATTTTTACATATGCCCTCATGGCCGCAAATATCATACTCTCTCAATGTCATAGTGTTTTTTGAGTAGCCTAGGATCTTAGTCAAGTTTTAGAAATAGTTTGATTAAATTTGGGTTGGGGAGAGTTTCACAATTTACGATAGGGTGGACCATGTTTGATGTATGAGGCAAAACCAGTATATTTTCACATATGCCCTCATGGCCGCAAATATCATACTCCCTCAATGTCAAGTGTTTTTTGAGTAGCCTAGGATCTTAGTTAAGTTTTAAAAATAGTTTGATTAAATTTGGGTTGGGGAGAGTTTCACAGTTCACGATAGGGTGGACCATGTATAAAACTGTGGGGCAAGCCTTTTTATCTCGTATGTTTTTTGTTCCGGCCACTGGTTATTGTATGTGCTGCTTTCCGTTGAATTATTTCGCGAAACATTTCATTCAGGCGAAATATTTCATTTTTGGTAGGTAGAAATTGGGTAGGCGAATTCACCCAACTCTTTTGAAATAACCCGTTAGATTTTTCAAAAACATCTGGCATCTCTTGCTGTCAGTTGAGGCAACAGAAACAGACAAAAACAAAAAAGGGTTTTCTTTTATTTTTGTGTTGTCCATTGATGGATGGCTAAGGCCATTACTGATTGATCACGCGAAAAAAAAAAACAAATAACTTGTTTTTGGTTGCTTCAGAACCAGAACCAGGATCTGTTCGCAATACTTCTGATCGAAAATCCATAATGCAAAACGAGTATACTCTGGAAGAGCTCAGTTGTTTAGCACAAGAAAAAATTGGTTTGGGTGAAAAACTGTTGCATGATCTAGAAAAACTACAATCGGTTGACGGAGTGCGAAAAATTGCGAAAAAAATTAGTCAAGAGCTAAAATTTTTGAGCAAGGTAAATAATTATATTGAATTTCGTCCCTATTAACTAGTGTTCATTCCGTTATCCACCGTTCCATGATTTCAGGTAAAAAACACCAAAGCAGTAACTATTAATCATATTCTGTGCAGTAACCTGACTCACTTCGATTGTTTGGTGCAATGTCTGCTTACCTGTGAGAAGGTAACTCATGTCGATTATCCTCTGCCCTTGGAAGAACGTGGTTCTAAATTGCGAATAGATATAGTTGCGGACGGTGGTGCTACCTGGATCAAAGTTATTGCTCGCAATCCTAAATCTCTTAGTGATGCAGTTCATGGGCGAACAAGTTATGGCTCGAAAAGTATCCTTGAACAAGCAGCGGAATACCAGGAGGCAGCAGAATGTTATCCGCATATGTTCAAACCCCCGCGAGTCGTATTTCGTTTTCTTAGCAACATTGATTGCGAGTTGATTGCTGAATTAGAAACAATTGGAGTTACTGTCCTGACGCTGCAAACTTCACAACCTGTTCCGCGAGCTGAGGTAGCTTGTGTTAAAAGCGTAAATCTTGACATTACAACTTTGATTGCCTACGTAAGTGCTATGACTAATGGTTCAGCACACTGGGAGTATAATGAGCCGCTACTCACGGAACAAGCACGATGGGAAAGAGAAACCCCCATCAAACCCCTCCTAGATGATTACTTCGATGGAAAAGAACTTATTTGTTGTGAAACTGCTTATAATTCTTTCAACGAAATTCTCTCGATTTTGGGAGGTGATGGAGAAAAATTACGAGCATCAGAACTGTTTCAGCGGGTTCGCGTACTGCCGGATGTTGAACTGCCAGATGAAATGAGAAACATTCGTGTTGGAGGCAAAATCAAGCCAAGAAGTTTACAAATTTTTGCTTTCGGTTTGATTCATGAAGCCATCACAGTTACCTCGAATGAAGGTTTTATACGAGCTGCACGAATGCAAGGACTGGAAGTTCCGGCATTCGTGCACAACGCGCGAGCCTTGACGGAAGAAAAGGAGAAAACGGGACGATTGCTGGTAGCATGATGCAAGAACAGCAATGGAATCAAAGATACTTAGCGATCTGTGAAATTGGCCGGATGTGTTCATTTGATAATTAAATTAGATTAAGGCCTGTTGATTATTAAAAACATTTAACATAAATTCATTCATCTTTTTTTTTGCCTGAAGGTCGACGGTATATACAAGAGAAAAATAGCCTTCGTTATCAATAAAATTAGGCTCTTGTTGAGGCCTTCAATGATTCATGATTCAAACAGTATAAAATTGAGAGTTGTGTAACATTTTATCAAATGTAGTTCGTGAATGGATTTTTGAGCAGCGTTTTGCCAGAGTCAGTGTATATTAGCGAAGGTTGTATAGGTTCGCTAGTGTATTTAGAGTCGCGCAAAGAGAAAATCTATCGCTTCGGCAACACAGTTTTTGTGCCGTTTGTTGCCAATAACTATACAGCTCTGTTTTTCACCATGCATAAGCGAATATCATTTTTTGAAATTCTTCACAAGGTACACAGTTTTGGTGATGCTTTGTTAAATTCAACTGAACCAGTGTACAGGTTTATTGTTGGATTAAAATGTGTAAGTAAAACTTCGGAAAAACACATATTCTTTATCACGCTCAATTACAACACTTTTCATCCACTCCTAACATTATCACCTTGTTTATTTACATTGCTCGATTGGTACCCTCGTTTGACACTGATTTGGTTTCATCTTTGCGCGACTCTATATTATAAACAAAGACTCTGCGTTTTGCCACATGGACCATGCCCCCCTGGACCCCTTCCCAATTTAGCTATGATTATATGTCAAATCTATCAGCCATTACCGCTCGTGGATAAGTGGATGGCCCCAATTCGCGTCGTCACAAATTTTCGTAATCCTGATTTGTAATTTTATTTGTTATTTTTAAACTTCGCGGATCTCACGCTCACGCCTTTCAGCAAAACTGTAGTTTATACAAGTCACTATGAAAATGGACATTGCAAGCACGTAACTTCAAATCTAAGATGTTTAGCATACAAAATATAAATTTATATCTATAGAAGTTCTATAGAATTTGAAAAACGAGAGATTTTTTAAACTATCTTGCCCCTCAACAATTTAAGCAGTTGGCACCTATGGGAACATATAACGTAACGCGGAATTTGTCAATTTCCACAACTCCTTCACCACCATATAACGCAATTTTGCATGGTGGCCTCATGCAGTGTAACACTTCGAAAAATAATAACCTCCCCCCCCCACGCCCTGAGCGCGATACGGTGATTATTTCATGGTTTAATCGCAAATCAAGACAAGTTCCAACACCTTCAAACTACCACACTTGTAAAGTAATGATAGGAACTCCTCTGCCGTAATCTTGCAGACTGACGTAAGCGCCATTTTTTCGAATATGGGGTTCTTATGCCAATTTGTTCGTTATTTGAAGACCCATCTTTTGCTATCTTTCTTTTAGTTGTTACTTATTCGCACGTTGCATAAAATCAAGAAAACAAAATGACGTATGCACCATTTAAATACAAATTTGACAAGTAACCCGTTCGTTTTTGGGCCGTATTGAAAAACTGATAAAATGGATGTACGTCATAATGTTGTATCACGGCAGTCCTGTTTTCACTTCAAATCTACTCGAGTTTCTTCACCTTCCTCTATTTGTTTTATTGGATAGGCGATATTAACCGTCGAGTATTATAATCGAGCAAAACATCAAGATCTTTTAAGGAACTGTCAAAGAGTTGCTTTCCGGACACATGCAGTATTCTTTGAGTGTGCATCATGTGCATGAAGTAGCCACCTTAAAGGCCCTGTTACACACGGCGTAATGACGCCTTTTCCCCATAGAGATGAGTGACTTTTCACCTACGCCCACTAGTGAACGTGTAAACCCGTGTAGAGTTGCGTTTGTTTCCTCCAAACTGTAAATCATCGCAGCTCGTCGCTTCGACTTTTTATTACTTTTTATCATTTTTGGTCGATTATGTTTAGCAGCTTCTTCCGATTCATGATCACGAATGAACAATTTATTTAGAAACGAGTTTAGAACTTATAATAAGTGTTCAATTGATTATTTGTCCAGCTGCTAAAAACGTAGCATTGCAAACAAAACAGCGATTTGTAAATATTTTCCTCAATGAGTGGCTCTAACACATTCGTACGTAAATAGGTTTATACAAAATAGAAGGCGTGATGGTGATTACCGGACCATTGACATCCCTATACCGAGTAACAGTGAATGACAATGAACTCATGTCCTGGGCTCAAATCCTTTTAAGGCCGCTGTCAGATAGAGGTGTATGAATAGTGGCGGTGAAACGCTATCTCGTTTACACGAACGTTAGATAATAGCCTTTGAAACATGGCGCGATGCAGTAAGGCTGGCGATTACGCCCTAGGACAGGACGTGACAAGAGAAACCAAAAATCACACAAAGTTCTGTCAAAGTGAAAGCCCTCTCTGATTGGTCGATTTTATTTAGCACACTGTTAAATTCTATCCAGCTTTCCACGAGCGGTAATGGCGGACAGTGCAAGCAGCCCTTTTTAACGTTTTCTGTAGGTCAGGGAATTTTCAATCGCAGTAAAGGAGTAGAAAATATCACAACATCGTAACGTAGCGTAGCAACTTCAACAAACAATGGGCGTTTTGTTATTTTAATTTCGTCGTGCGCATGCAAGCTGCATAATAAACAAAACTGTTTTTTAAAGTTGCCTTGCTACATTGCAAAAATTTTATGTTTTTCATTCCGTTACTGCGGTTGAAAATTACCCGACCTACAGAAAACGACAAAATGGGCTGCGTGCGCTGTCCGCCATTACCGCTTGTGGAAAGCTGGATTATTAGTCGGTACGGTTGGCCTAGGGATACCATCCGTCCTGATTTAGCAGGACATGTCCTGATTTTGAGATCCTATCGGGGCGTCCTGATTTATTTTTCATATTCTAGCATTTGTCCTGATTTTTATAAGACATGCGATTTCGTTCAATAATCATGCTTATATTGCAAGGCAAAACTCGGTAAGTTTTTTCACAGTAACATTCACGTTGCCAGATATTTGAAATTGTTGAAAATTACTCAGTACTGTTTTTTAATTTCTTGAAAACAAAAGTGTTTCAAGTTCTATTTCGTCGCTATCTGGTGAAAATAAAAAAATATGCTGTGAAAAAAAATCATTTCGTGTGACAAACGGACATTTTTTTCCGATAAAATTTTAAACATTTTAAGAGGCAAAATTGCAAAATTTAAGGTGATTATCTTTTTTCAAGATAAAGGACATAAAGGGACCTATTACAAAAGACGAAGCGAGCGGCTCGCCTGACCAATTGTGGTATTACAGATGGTGAGTCGGCTAGATTTAGGAAGAGTAGCTCGTCTGCGAAACTACTCGACCCAGCGGTCACCAGCTAAGTTCCACTCGCGTTTCCCAGCATAACATTTTGTTCTCGTCTCGTCTGTGTGTGGAGGCGAGGCGGGTTGCTCACCTCGTTTTTAAAGGGCCCCAAAATCTAGAAAAATCAGCATTATTTATCTGACAGATTAGACATCAAATCTACCTATCTGGATACCTGTTAAAAAATCTGGATAATCAAGATAAATCTTGATACCTGACCACACAGCGTTCACTGCGCGCAAATTATTTCTTTTTTGTTTGAGCCTGAGTAAAGTATACAGTATTAAACATCTGACAATTTTTAGCTTCAATTTTGAACAGTTTACGTGTGCTGAATTCTTCGGGTACCCGCGAATGACTAACAATTGAAAGTTGCTCGATAAAATTGGATCGTTTGAGATACATGTTATATGAATAAACAACCGAATAGCATTTTGAAGTGCAAATCACCTACCACGAGTTTAATTTATTTTTACCTCGAAGAATGAAAATAATTTAGATCAAATTTGTGTCGAAAAAACAGGTGTCCTGATTTCTACCCCCGACCTGATGGTATCCCTAGGTTGGCCCTGCTGCGGAAACTATCGATATTTTTTGTTTACACTGTTTTGCTTACCAAGTGAATGAACAGCGTTTGGTTTGACAATTTTTCGAAAATGCATTAGACTGTGTAATGTCATGTTTTTGAAACTACGTATGATGAACAATCCAGCTTTCCACGAGCGGTAATGGTGGACAGTGCACGCAGCCCATTTTGACGTTTTCTGTAGGTCAGGGAATTTTCAATCGCAGTAACGGAGTAGAAAATATAACAACATCGCAACGTAGCGTAGCAACTTCAACAAACAATGGGCGTTTTGTTATTTAGATTTCGTCTTACGCATGCACAGATCATAATAAACAAACTGTTTATTAAAGTTGCTATGCTACGTTGCAAAAATTTTATGTTTTTCACTCCGTTACTGCGATTGAAAACTACCCGACCTACAGAAAACGTCAAAATGAGCTGCGTGCACTGTCCGCCATTACCGCTCGTGGAAAGCTGGATAGCAGATTCATTTCTCGAAAAGCTAGATGAATCCAAAATGAGTGGAAATTATGACTAGTTCGAATAAATTTAACATATACATATCTTTAAATCAATTGAAGTTTTAATGAGCTAGCATTATCAAATGGATTAATTAAAATTGAGATCCAGAACTTGGAAAATTCATTATATTGATATTTTCTTTATTAAACATTTTTGAAAACACTGGCAAGCGTCGCGCCGAAAAATGAAAATGTTTCATGAGGGCAATTTTGAATGAAAAGAAGAATAACTAGAGGCCACTTGTCACGTCCTGTCCTAGATAACGCCTTCTATTTTGTATGGAGAAGGAGAAGGCGTCATTACACCGTTTGTGTATCTGGTCCTGAACCGTTTCTACCGTTTACCGTTTACTTTTTGGATTCGTTGCATACGCCCTTTTGTCGATTTCGCCAGCATTTTGACATCCATCGCATATGTCAAACGAAACAAGAAAACCAAGAAAACAAAATTCGTCCGCCGATGTGAAACGGGAGTGAAAAAAGAAGTTTTATGTTGATCGTGTGCTGCAGATATAAAAGAACTGAAAAGCTAATATTTATTTTGAATAAGTTGCTGTTGTTCATTTCCCGCGTATGTTACAATTGGTTCCAATCTAAGTGAAAACAATTTGACCGGTCGTGTCTCCCGCGAGGATTATAGTCAGAAAAAAATTGTCGCTTTTTGTTTGCTGCTGCGATTGCGGCTTTTTGTCGTGTTCGCGTAGCAGTGTCAGGAGTTTTTGTTTGGTAATGCCCTTTAATCGTTAATTAACTTTCGCGAGGAATTCATTTCCATCTTCTACCAATAAAATCGCGCTCTACTTTCCGCAGACGCTTTTTTCATTGTTTACAAATTGAATTCATCAGCTATCCGGCTTCCAGCAGTCATGGTAGGATTTACTAATTTCCCCTATGCATGTTTGTGACGCGATTCATGTGTATATTTGTGTTCACAGGATGTTCAGCAACTTGAGCTTTTGTGTAAGCAATTCTATGAGTCCCAAGATGCACAGGCTAGAGCTGAAGCCGAGAAGGCACTGTATCTGTTTCAGGAAGATCCGGAAGCTTTACCGAAATGCCAGCAGCTCCTGGATCGAAGTAATTCCGGTTATTCCCAACTGTTGGCTGCCACAACGTTGACTAAACTAGTATCAAAAAACATACAGACACTCAGCTTGCAGCAACGAGTGGATATTAGGAATTATATTTTGAACTACCTTGCGACTCATCCTAACTTGCAGGCGTTTGTGATTCAAGCATTAATTGCACTATTGGTTAAGATCACAAAACTTTGCTGGGTCGATTTATACGAGGATGAATACATTTTCCGTAACATTGTACAAGATGTGAAAGAGTTTCTTGGTGGTTCCGTAGAGCATTGCATGATTGGAGTGCAAATCCTGTCCCAACTGACTGTAGAAATGAATCAGCTTGCAGAAACGGCTTGCAATTTAACTTTTACCAAGCATCGGAAAATCGCTTGCCTCTACAGAGATTCACAATTATACGACATTTTCATTTTGTCCTGCACCTTGCTCAGTCAAGCAAAGGAAAATTGCTGCAAAAATGCCAACTATATGGATGAAGCCCAACACGGATTGTTTACGCATTTGCTCAGTCTAGCGAGGAATTGTCTCAGCTTCGACTTTGTCGGAACTTCCGCGGATGAATCTGCTGATGATATGTCCACCGTACATATACCAACAAACTGGCGGCCAGCCTTTCTGGAATCCGATTCAGTAAAGCTCTTCTTCGATCTCTATCATGTGTTGCCCGTTCGTCTGTCCGGTTTAGCCCTGTCATGTCTGGTTCAGATCACCTCTATTCGAAGATCTATTTTTAACAATTCTGAACGCATTAAATTCCTTGCTAAGCTCGTAAAAGGCGCCACGGACATCCTGAAAACTTCACATGGCCTCAGTGATCCAGAAAATTATCATGAGTTTTGTCGACTGCTTGCACGGCTTAAATCAAATTTTCAACTTGGCGAATTAGTAACCGTTGAGAACTACCCGGAAGCCATTCAATTGATCGCTAAATTTACGGTTCAATCTCTGCAGATGTGGCAATTCGCCCCAAACAGTATCCACTATCTGTTGTCGTTGTGGCAACGTTTGATAGCCTCGCTACCGTACGTAAAATCATCCGAGCCGCATTTCCTCGATACCTATACGCCGGAAGTTACTAAGGCTTATGTAACATCGAAGCTAGAAGCAGTTCCAGTTATATTGCGCGAAGGACTTGAGGACCCACTGGATGATACGGGAATGGTTCAGCAGCAGCTAGAACAGTTTTCCACAATAGGTCGCTGTGAATACGAGAAAACCTGCGCTTTACTAATTCAATTGTTCGATCAGACTGCCGGACGTTATCAGGAAATCCTATCCACTCCGGCGGCTGCTGTCAGTAACCATCTGGATATACAAGTTTGCGAAGGACAGTTAACATGGTTGGTTTACATCATTGGAGCGGCTATAAGCGGGCGAATTTCCTACTCACATGACGATCACGATCTCTTGGATGGCGACATGATTATCCGAGTGCTGCAGTTGATGACTTTGACAGACTCTCGACTACCCCAGTGTGGATGCGAGAAGTTAGAGTTCGCCATAATGTGCTTCCTCGAACAAGTTCGAAAAGTTTACATCAACGAGCACCTGCAGAAACTAAAGATGTTCAAGAGGTTAAGCGAGGTACTCGGTGTTAATGATGAGACAACGCTGTTAACCGTTATCAGTCGAAAGATGTGGGTGAATTTTGATTGTTGTCGCTACAGTTTGAGCTCTAACGTTCGTTTATTTCTTCCCACAGAATCACTAACCTGAAGTATTTTGGTCATTCAGAGCAAATCATACGGAAAACACTCACTCTGCTGAATGATTTGACGCTAACCTTCAGCTCAATCCGACGGCTGATCAAACTGGATGAGATTAAATTTATGCTGAACAATCATACGGTAAGTGGGTACGGGAGGAGTTGTTATTTGGTAGCATATTTCATAGACGTTTCCGTGCATCTTTTTTCACCGAAAATAATTTTAACAGTACTAGTTTCATGTTCGTACATGATTTGTACAGTGATTACAATGCGATTGGATTCATGACATCGTTTTATGATGAAGGCAATCAGTCATCAATGAAGCGTAAATCAAACAAAATGTTTTGTAATTCAAAAATATATATAACTTTTTGTGATGTTAGTAGGTCGTATGAATAAAAAAGAGAGATTGAGTTTGTGTGTCCAATCACAAATAGTGACTTCTCATCACTGCTGGCCAAAGATGTAATTTTCTGCTACCTATTAGTCAGGGGCGACTCGTGACTTTTGAACCTACATGTTCAACTACAAATTCTGAAAACTAACGTTTGAAGTAATCACAACCATGTGCGCGAAAAAACGCAAGGCATTCTCTTTGTTACTATTTAACCAAAAAATAAAAAAATAATGAAATAAAAATATGAATCCGGGTTCCAAAATTATTTTTTGCCTGGCGTCCCCGTGTGCAATGCACAGGTTGCACCTATGAACGAGTCGCCCCTGCTATTAGTGCTTGTGAGTTGTGAGATGACGGCTAATTATTGAAATGGACTTGTGTAAAAAATGGTATTGATGACAGTAATTGACAGGTATTGTAGACAGTAAATTTGTCCTTGCGAAAAAATATACACCGTAAAAAACATTTTTTGTACGAAGAACAATCGACATAATTGTAAAATATCTCAGAAATATCATTTCGCCCGACATTTCGGCCGGTTTTAATGGTCTTTTTCAAAAGAAGTTCATTTATGACTGATTACTTAGATTGTCGTATATAGGAAAACCATATTCTCTTCATCTTGGCAATAGGCATGCTAAATTTGTACTATTCATTTTAAAAATTAGTACGTCAGTATGTGCAAGAAAAATAATTGTGAAAGAAACTGAACGGTAACACAACCTTACTTGCAATTGAACAGTACTATGCAAATATCAACTATTGAGTCTAATATTGTTCTAATATTTAAAGTTAACAGACAGATGCAAATTTGGCATCTTCGTTGTTTCTGCTGTACACTAAAGTCGCTTTTCACGCGGGGGATACGTGCCGCGTAATTTTCGGAATCCGCGTAAATTCCGAAATTCGCAAAAAATACCGCGTAAATTCCGGAATTCGCGTAAAAAACTGTGTAAGTTCCGGAATCCGCGTAAAATGGCTATTTTAAATTCCGAAATCCGCGTTAAAATTGGCGTGTAAAAAGCGACCTTAGCGTATTTCTAAACTTATTAAAATCATTTTAATAACGATAGAAGGTTCAAATTGACCTAAATTTAATGAAAATTGGTAAAAACTTGTAAACACATAGATATCTTTATATGTGGCATATCTGTCAAATGCAGACAGCCAGAGAAAATTTGGAACCGATAAGTGAATTATCGTAGTTCTACGTCAACCATGCGGTCGTGTCTCGGATAGCCTTCTCCTGCTTTTTTGTCTATCATTGTGATGTCTGCGTTAGAAAAATCGACCAATCGTATGGAGAGTGCATGACGATGTTGTTGATCGTTTTAATTTTCATTACGAAATGTGGTCGTAAATTACGACATTACGACTCGTAATGTATCAATATTGTCGAAGGATAGGGTTACCATTTGGTCGGGGTTAAAAACCAGGACAACTTTTTTTCCAGCAAAAATTTGACCTAACCCTTTCCGACCGGGCCTATATAATTGCGTAGGTAGAAGGTGACTTAAACAAAACCTTCTCTCTCGCTTTTTGAACGTCTTATTCGTTGTTTTATTTTTCACACCGCTAGTGTCAACATCGCAGCTGCTACGAATAATAAAAAACCGGATCAAGCAAGTGTTTTTATATAAGACTTGCTTCGATTTAGGTTTTGTTATCAGTCATTTTTTACCTACACAATTGTGTGGGCTCGGTCGGAAAGGGCTAAGCTAATTTTATTTTTTTAGGTTTCAATAAACAAAACACGTAATTTGAGATTTGCACTTCAAAATACGCCAATAGACTAATATTGAACGTATTTCTCGAACGATTCAATTTTTCAACTTTGATTCATTAGGCGTTAGTAGATACCTAAAAATGCAACACTAGTAAACTGTTTGAAATAAACTTAACAATTGTCAAAAAAACGTTTAACGGTTCCAACGACTAGACAATTTCTCTCGTCAAGATTCAACCAAAGAAAAAAACCTTTCAAAATAAATTCGTTTTTTTTCCGGAGTCAAGATGATAATACTGAACAATTTGCTACTTTTTTGAAAATCAGGCATCAGTCAGAAAAATCAGGACAAATGCTAAAATATGAAAAATAAATCAGGACGTTTCAAATGGGTTTCAAAATCAGGACATGTCCTGCTAAATCAGGACGGATGGTATCCCTAGCGAAGGATCGCTCGTTAAGCATCGATACCAAAGATCGAGTATCGGAAGGAAAAGAATCGATTTCAAATTAGTATCGGAGGTATTGCAACGTCCCTAGGTAGAGCTCAAAAGCATTGTTTTCTCGAGAAAAGTCTCCATGCTCTATTGGACTTTGGGATGTGAAGCCCCAAAGCGGGCAAACCCTAATTTTTTTATCGTGAAAAAATGCACAGAGAGTAGCTCACGAAATTGTCGATATCACATTTCGTATCAATGCCAAATATCTTAAAAAACTTTGAGATGTAGTGTTGTCTCGAAAATGTTTTTTCGAATCGACATGCGGCTATTGTCGTTTCTTTTACGGAACACAAGGTGTCTGATACTAGAAATGTCAGCAATAATTCTATTTTAGACTATGGTATGGTTGCATCGGATGTCTATGTCTGGTTCTGGGAAAGAGACTGCTGCACGATTGAGGTGGTATTTTGCATGGGGACATTTTCGAGAGGACAAAACTGTTGAACTCTACCGCTAAAAAATTTTAAAATCCGGTTTAAGTTAGTCATGCGATCAAAAACAAATCGAATGTTGTTCTCTAATAACCATTAATTGAAATACGCGACGCGTTATTCAAATAAATGGTGTATACAACACTTTCAAATGTTTTAAGCTATCGTACGCAAACAACCTCAAATCATAAAGGATCACACTGTTGTGTTTGTTCTAGAACAGCAGCTGGTGGTGTTTGGACCTTGGTGATGCATCAGCCGGATACCTCTCAATGTTAATATTCCACAATCTTTCATTGCAACATCTCGCTTTTCGGTACTGAGTTAAAGTGTGTAACGTCAGTAAAAGATCTGAAAGTGCTACTGGATTCAAAGCGAAGTTTTAGAGAACAGCACGTGCGTGCACGGTAAACGGTATCGCTAATGAGAGCGGGAAAACATTTCATCCTTTATGTTGTTTTTACTAGCAAGATCTCAGGAACATTAGCACCATTGCAATCTGAGAGAGTGTGCGTAGAAATAACCTAAGTTTTTTGTTTATTGGAGATTCTTACAGCAAACAAAAAATTCTTACATCTAACGAAAAAACATTATCTCACCGACTCTGATGCATCCCGCATTTATATCCCTACTACCAAACTAGCTATCCCTACTACCTGTAACTGTACTAGCTGTAAAAATCTTTTTCATCTGTACTTTTTCCGGAAAAAATCTGTACAAAAATCTTAACAACTGCTCCTTTTTTTTCGCTATTTTTTTTGTAAATTTTTGAAAAACATAATCAACGATGTTTGTTTATTATTTTGAGAAAACTGTGACTGCATTGACTCTGCTAATATTAATTTTGAACTACTAGCTCGATTGTCAATAAAACTTTTGCACACTTAAGAATGGTTCTCGAGCTCGGTAATGCAACATTACCGATATTTCGGATTTTTTGTGCCAAAGTTTCAATTAGGTTGAACCGAGATTTACGAAATCATGTAACAGCTGTAATTTTTAACCAGAGTAGTGCCATTCTCGGCAACAAATTACCAAGATTTGACAGTTAATTCTAAGTGTGTGAATTGCAAGATCACATTCACTGTTGCAGAGTTTGTTAAATAGTTATAGTTAAATAGTTAAATTGTTTATTGTACACACACACACACACACGCAAACACACACACACACACACACACACGCACGCACGCACGCACACACACACACACACACACACACACACCAGGGTGGCCACTCAATCGGGAAAACGGGAAATGCGGGAAAAAGTCGGGAATTGAATTACATCGGGAAAAATGCGGGAAAAAGTCGGGAACTTTTTTATTTAATCGGAATTTTGTTACCAAGATTTTTTCAAAGTATTGTGTATGATGCAATTACAAATGATGGGGGAGTTGGAAGTGCAGGACTGCAAGTTGGTCCCTAAAAAGTCACATTTTTCTTCAGCAGTCAATTTTTTAAACAAAAGTCACTAAACTTACGTTTTTTGACCCGCTGACCAGCTGATTACTTTTATGTTGACACCAAATGTCTTAGAATAGCATATAACGTCGAAATCTAGTGTTATCTATAAAAATAGAATGGACTCTGTGGGACTTCTCAAGATGGTAAAGCGAATTTTAACCGGGGTCGAAAACTGGTCAGGAATTGGGGATATGAAGCTGCCAGTTTATGGAGAAATGCTGGTGAAATTTTGGGTTTGGGACGAACTTGCTATGCGGAGCAGTTAATTGAAAAAACATTACTAACTTGCCACAAAATAGAGCAAACATTGTTTTGGACTTTTTTGAAAAACTAATTTTTGTACATATTTCAAATTCGTATTTTTTTTTGTAAATTACACAATTTGACTGTAAAAAAAAACTATTTTTGATGTAAATACAATCAGAAATGTTCTTAGAAAACCGCATAATCGTTTGCGAGATTTTTCGAAAAAACATTTTATTCATTTTATTTGTTGCTGCATACGACTTTTTACATGCTTTTTGTTCTGCAACTGGCCTTAGAGTACGATGCTGGCCTAACTAGTCAGTCGTCGTAGTTTCGTGTCTCGGCTCGAGAGAGACTGTTAGTGTCTGCAGGATCGTAGTGCTAGCCCTGCAATCGCCCCGTGCACTAAACAGTTGGCTGCTAAATCTGTGGCCAATAAACAAAAATACTTCAAATATTCTAAAAGCCAAAATTATTAGCTTGATTGGTGTGATGTTTCCGGCAAAGCTGTAGATGGTAGTTCTATTTAAAAAAAATGATTGGATATCTCAAAAAGCCTATTTTTTGAATTGGAACACGGAAGAAGTTAAAATTTCTGAAGATTTTTTTTTCGAAACCAGAACGATTTGTTTGATTGGTGCGGTGTTTTCGACAAAGTTGTTGGCAGTAGTTGAGTATCAAAAATATTTTAAATTAAACATTTCAAAGAGCTGATTTTTGAAAAATATTATTATATTATTTAAAAACTGCATAACGTAAACTGAACATTGATGATCATGGAGAAATAAAAACTTAAAATTCTTTAGAAAAAATCGTCATTAATTCAGGAAACATTTTTTTTCTTAAAAAGTTTAAAAGAAATTGAAAATAAATTTGTTTCCTTTTCAACGGTTTCTGCAAGACATGTTCGTTCAGTAAAAGACTTTTATTTCGAAAAATAATAATTCAAGATCTTTTTCCTGATTTCCAGGTTATTTTTTTAGGTTTCAAAATAACTTATCTTGAAATGTAAGTCCCCAATGTCCTTTTTTTATCAGCTTGACCATTTTGAGCGCTGGATGCAAGCAAGTTGAAGATATTGGCAGATGACCAGAGAGATGCAACTTTGATGAATTAGCAAATCAAAATGCTGAAAAAGTTGTGAATTCACTTCTGAAAAGTTTTGAATCTATGTAACGCGTGATAAACGAAATACAGTTAAATCGCAGTATTTTTCCTGAACGTATAATAACATTATCTTTAATTTGAGAAAAAATAACGCAAAGCCATGTCACAAGTTTTGTTCCCTGCACAATCAATTCAATCAAAATATTTTTTACTCTCAGGTTAAGTAGTTTTATGTTCACCCTCAACTTCCCATGACTTTTGCTGATGATTTGAACAACGGAAGTGCTGTTTTGTTTGTTGTTGTTCCCCTAATAGGTTGTTATGCGTTGAATAAAAACGATGCTTATATCATATTTTGAGAAGACAGATAGACACACATAATGAATGCACAAAATAGCTAATACGATTATTGACTGCTGAATGGAAGATTTGCAATTTTGAGAAAATCGCAAAAAATATATTTAACCTGTCTACCATGGAAAGGCAAAAGTTGCATTTTATGTAACTAATCACCTGTTTGTGAAGAATGTCCCGAGCAAATTCGGTAGAAGTGATATGCGCTATTACTTCCAATTTAAGGTTCAAAAATTGACGTTCAACCGTCGATAGAACATAACCTAGATACCGTTTTTGACAATCGGGAATTTCTTGCAATCATGCGGGAAAAAGTCGGGAAAAATGCGGGAACTCGAAAATGTAAATTGAGTGGCCACCCTGACACACACACACACAAGCATACACACTGCTCCTTGCTCCAAATTACGCGATTTTTTTACGTCATTCTTATTTTGCGCGCACGCATCAATCGCGTATAAAGAGAATCCAGTGTATAGTGAAAAGTGTGAAGAAGGTGGAGAAAGACTTAGTCACTCCAACCTAGTCCAGCGTCAAAATATTAGGTTTGAATTCTGAATCACCATAAGTTGTTTGGTTATGTGAAAAACTTCGAACTTTGTTGCAAAATGAATATTTGGACCGATACTAAAACGTATCTGCGATACTCCTTGGTATCAAGCAGAGTTGTGACTGACCACACTTTCCAAAACACAAATGGAACAAAATAAAAAAGGAAGCCGTATTTAAAGAACAACATTTAACTTCGTACTTTCCGTAGACACAGTACTATAAAATCCTCTTCAGGTTATTTGATACATCAATAACCTGAAGAGGATTTTATAATTGTGATTCTAGTGTAAATTTTACGTCAGATATTCACAACATAAGACATAGTACAGAACGTAGAAAAGTAAGAAATGATTTAAAAAAAGCTGCTATGGTTAGATATAAATGCAATTTGAGAGAACATTCATGAACAGTAGGATGTTCCAAAAAATCAATGTTGCAAAAGTCAAGATGCTCAACCCTGAATTGAGAGATAATGTTTTTTTTTCTTCATCTATGATAGATAATGTTATTTATGGTATTTTTGTATAACATTTCGACTTTCTAGAAAATAGTTTTCAGGTTGCCCAAACGTGATTTTTGAAAAAACTACAAAACCACTCTTTTCTACTTTTTGCAATTTTTTTCATATAGATTTACACGATTTTTAAACATAACAGGTAAAGTAATAGTCCGATTGCAAAACAAATGGGTCTTATGGGGCAACTAGACCTTCCATTTGACAATGATTTGAATGGAAATCGGTCCAGCCATCTCTGAGAAACATGAGTGAGATTAAACAGTCTTCAGAACACGTTTCTTTTCATAACTTTTGAACCACAAGTACTATTTTTATAGAATTTTGAGTTAATGATGTTTCATAATTTTTATATATTCTACAATCTCTAAACTAAAAATCCGATTACAATAAAATTTGATAGAGTTTTAAGGGACATCAAGACCTTTCATTTGCAATTAATTTCATGAAAATTGGTCCAGCCATCTCTGAGAAAAGTGAGTGAGAATAAAAAGATGCACATACACACACATACAGAAAATGCTCAGCGCGTCGAACTGATTCGAGTGATATATGCCATTCGGCCATTTGGAGCACTTTATATAATCGGTTTTGCCAGTGATTGCTATACCTTTCCAGAAGAAAGGCAAAAAGGTTGATGTCATATTCCTGGATCCTTTCAAGAACTGGCTGTGTTAGTGTAGACTAGTCTAGTCTAGACATGTTAAATCATTATGAAAATCATTAGTTTGGGATTTTCAAGGCAGTCTTTTTATTTGACCTGGTTGAAATTGGTTGACCTTTAATTTGACACTGATTTCATGGAAATCGGTTCACTGAGAAAAATGAGTGAGTTTTAAAAACCTCTGAATAGCTTTTCTTCACATAATTTTTGAAGCATATGTTAAATCATTACGAAATTTATTAGTTAAGGGTTTTGAAGTTCATTTGACACTAATTTTATTAAAACCAGTTGTGTGGTTTCTAAGATATTGATGTTTCGTGATTTTTACATTTTGATACATAACCTCTAAACTAAAAATCCTATTACAATGAAATTCAATAGCAACTTAATTTCATGAAAATCGGTCCAGCCATCTCTGAGGAAAGTGAGTGAAAAAAGAGTTGCACATACACACACACATACATACAGAAAATGCTCAATTCGTCGAACTGAGTCGAGTGATATATGACATTCCGCCATGGGGATCACTTTTATACCTTTGGTTATAAACACCATGGAAATTTCTTTTGACTAGATAATCCTACACTAAATTTTAATCAAAAAAGAGTTGATATTTTTTATTTTTTTTAGAGAAAGTTGAAGTTATTACGCAACGCAAAAGTCCGGGAACGAGAAAGGAATATTCATGTTCTTTAGCTAAACCTGCGTTTCTTGCCATTTGTTTTAATGTGTCACCAATTGCATCGCATGGCCCCTTGTCTCATGGCAACGCAAAAAAAATGCCAAAGGTATTTCACTCACACAACTTTCTTCAATTTCTTTGAAAAAAAAAACCCATTGAGGGAGAACAATATTTGAGTCATGTAGTTGAGCTGCATAATAGTTGTTCAAAAAAATTTAGAAACACTTTGAAAAGAACATTTCTTTAGACTGTGTATCATCAATTCAGTATTCTTTAGATAATCAAACCCGAAAAACTAACCTTCCATAAAAAGTTAGATTTGGATTTTAAATTAAAAAAATTCAACTCTTTTTTTAAATTGAAATTTAGTGTTTATTTTCCATGTCTTTAGTCAAAAAAAATTTTTTTTACCAGTGTATATTATTTATGAGGTATTTCAATTCCCTACAATTCATTCTCAAACAGTTTTTCTCTACAACCAAACCGTTGGTGCAACGCTTTGAATGAAACCTATTTAGAAAATCTATAACGAGCGTCTTAGCAGAGTGATTGAGAAATCAAAGAAATTGTTATCGGTTTCCGTTATACTCTACTAATTTTTTTTTTTTGGAAATAAATATTGAAATTCAGTCCGCAAATATATATTTCGACTGTGACGTACAGTCTTCCTCAGTGCTTATGTGGACTGGTAAAGAGCAAAGCGGAAACCTACGCCAAAAACGCATACGCCCTTCTAGAAAATATCTCCATCTGTGAAAAATGCTCAATTTGCTAAGCCAAATACGTGTGGAAAGTTTCGTTCAAATCAAAAATGGTCGATTAAATTTTTGCATATTTCCAGGTCATTTGAGATGATTTTGCTCTCATCGTATTTTTTTGAGTTTTTTAAAAACCCTACAAGAAATATCATATATTCCATGAATGATTTAACAGACTGAAAGAAAAGTCATAGCTGTCACTTTTTTATGAAAATTTAAATCGACAGAGTACTTTTCTTATTTCCCACAGCGTGAACATTTCTCGTTTCTCGGTACTGGTGCCGTCAGCGCGTCACGTTGCCGTAGCATGTTTTACACATGCCTCGGCCGGCTGCTGATGGTCGATCTTTCGGAAGATGTGGAACGTTTCAACACATTCATGATGCCATTGACGAACACCATCGAGAATATGATTATGATGAGTTTCCCCAGCGAGGAGGCCCGCAAGGAGTTGATTGGACTGTCCCGGGACCTTCGGGGGCTGACGCACGCATTCAACTCGAAGGCCCCGTACATGATGCTGTTCGACTGGATGTGAGACGATCCGAACATAAGTGAATTGTGAAATTTAGTAATTAATTATTTCTATGCCTAGATATCCGGACTATTCACCTATTTTGATTCGTGCCATGGAACTATGGGCGCATGATCCGGCGGTGACTACTCCGGTATTGAAGTTGTTCGCAGAATTAGTTTACAATCGCTCTCAGCGGCTGCAGTTCGATGTTTCCAGTCCTAATGCAATACTGCTATTCAGGGAAACTTCCAAGCTTATCTGCTGTTACGGTGCGAAAAATCGACGAAATTTTATTTTAACCAGCTCTAATTTTTTAATACATCATGGTTTTAGGTGAACGAATTTTATCTTTGGAGGTACCTAAAGAGCAGATTTACCCGATGAAGCTGAAGGGTTACGCAGTCTGCTTCCAAATGTTGAAGGCCATTCTTAGCGGAAACTATGTAAACTTTGGCGTATTCAAGCTGTACGGAGATGACGCGTTGGACAATGTGTTAAATATGACTGCCAAATTGATCCTCTCGATTTCCCACGAGGACATTTTGGTGAGCGGTTCTACTGACGATTGTTTACGTCTGCTGTAAACTGTTACTTTTTGCAGGTGTATCCCAAATTATCGCAAGCATACTATATTCTGATTGAGTGTCTCGCTCAGGATCACATCACTTACCTTTCCACGTTGGAACCACCCGTTTTTCTATATATCCTCGAGAGTATATCGAAGGGTCTAAACGCGTTAGGTATATCGGCAATCTCTAATTAGTATCGTTTGGTAGAATAAACGTTGTTGAATTTTAGATGTGATGGTGGGTTCCGGATGTTGCTCGACGTTAGACTCTATCGTGACCTACATTTTCAAACAGCTTCAGCTGAAAGGTGAGTCCTTTTTTTAAAGAAGTTATGATTATTTTACATTTTGACAAATCTAATGAAAGGTACAATCCTATATTCTGATCGTCATGTATACTGTTACACCATACAGTTCGATCAAAATTCAGTATAGTAAACTGTTATAAAAATATTTTTATTTCTATTATTTGTATATTTTAAGTGTGGACATGAATTACTACTAAATATTTTTGTGAGCAACATGATAAACAATTTATCGAACATATGAACAGTAAAAAAACATAAAAAGATTTTCCACTTAGGTTCCACCGAGATTTGAACTCGGATCGTTGGATTCAGAGTCCAAAGTGCTAACCATTACACCATGGAACCAGTTATTGGTGTGCCGGCTTGAATACATATTAGAGCAACTACACTCGACACACAGATGTGCGCGCGCTGATTTTTTTCATCCTCTTTCTCTTGTTTCGTTGAGATTATGGTTCTATTTTTAGACCAGGGATGCAGTTTTATCGTTAGAGGCCGTCTGCTATGAAGGTTTTCTTGAGAATCGTTTATTATTATGTATTTTAATGGGAAAAAATAAAATGATTTTGTTACACTTATTTAGGTAACATAGAATTAAATCAGAGCAATGAAACCATAGCTAATCTTCATCTCAAAACAAATTTAAATTATTTTTTAACGATTTTTTTTCTTGTTGCTTTTGTAGTTTAATTGCAGTTTTTGCAACTTATTTATCTTACTCGCTTTATTCCAATACAGAAAAGCACATGCTGCTGGTAACGACATTCCCAAACAAAAAGCTTCGCCAAAATGTCTTGCCTGAAAATAACGTGTTCCTGAAGGTGATGGAAATGCATCCGGAGATCCTGCAAAATCTTCTCTCCACGCTGCTAAATATTGTAATGTACGACGACTGCAAAAATCAGTGGTCGATGTCGCGACCGCTGCTGGTACTAATACTGCTGTACGAGGATTACTTCAGGTGCATTACATTGAATACAATTAACACTTTATATGCATTTCTTGAAATGAACTGCTTTTGATTCCTAATACTGTTCATAAAAATATGTTAATCAATTTTATTACCTATTGTCACAGACAATTGCGAGAAAACATAATTCACTCACAATCGATCGAGAAGCAACAATCGATGGTATGTCTTTTTGACGCACTAATGGATGGTATCGAGAGGAATCTGCACGTTCGGAATCGTGACCGGTAAAAATTCCACTGAAACCGCACTATTTATTGCCTGTTTGATCTTATTGATTATTTCTATTTACTTTCAGATTTACGCAGAACCTGTCGGCGTTCCGCCGGGACCTTAATGATTCCTTTAAATCGGCCAACAGTTTGGTTAACAACTCATCGGTGAACGAAATGGTAGTTTCCTAGTAAACTTAACACGATTTTTACGTCCCACTTCCCATCCTCGCCTTTGTTATACATGTGTGTGCGATTGTTTTTGTCAAGAAACGCGAGTTTAGATCTGAATTGTGTACCGTTTAATCTGGTTGAATGTCGATTTGAACAAGATTTAGTGAGTCCTTAATGATTGCTTGCGAAATCATTTTCGGAAAAGATATACGATGAAAATGACAAATAGAATACATTTCCTGCTGTATTTTTTAACATAACCGGGTGATTGTATCATTGTAACAGTTTTTGTTTTCAGAAGTTTTTATTTTTGACGTAGGACTACGTCTTCCGAAAGGTGTAAATCTATAATTTAAACTCGTACAAGTTGCAATTTGTGTAAGATGCTAATTATTAGTAGCTCGACCATATTTTCGTAGTTTATGCACGAATCGATCTATTTTAATGGGGTTTGTTGTTATCTATAAAACAAGAAATTGTTTGTCAGCAGTTATTATTTTTCAAAGCGCTGATGCAAATGTGAATTTTACAAGAGCCTACAATTTGTTATTTCGTTATGTATTATCATCACTACCGACAGGTTACCACAAGCGGGTCAAACAACTAGACTCGAATTTCTACAAGAAATAGTTTTCTTTCTAGATAACACTGGTAAACATAAAATGGAACTGGAAAAAATGAAAGATCATAGCCTTTAAACCAGTTCTGAGAATTTTGGTGCCTGTTTGGCACTGCCTGTATAAGACTTATATGAGTTTTCCCGTAATCCAACATAGAAACAACGAACCCGGCGAGCGATTACTCTGCGGCAGTTCGACGCACTTCTGCATTTACTAGGGGTTTAAAAACTCGCAGGAATGATGTGATATAATGATAAATTTAAGCTTTTGGATTTCCGGCATATTTAAATCAGTGCAGAGCGCTTGTAATCTTACATGTGGTGTTTTTTATGAATAATTTCACTAACATGTGCTGTTCGATGAGCCAAATCTCATTTCGGTAGCTAATTATTGGCTCTTATTCTTGTCTTCGTATCAATCGTATTCGTACGAAAGTGTAAAAAAATCGCATTGCTTTTTTCGGGTGGATCATTTCGAATGGTCATTCGAAAATGAGAATGGCATTTTACAGTTTCACAGTACATTTAAATCGTTTCATTCATACGAATATCCGATAGGTTGAACACGAGAATAAGAGTGGATATTTGACATCATAACAGCTTACTTTACTGAAGGTAACAAAATTAATTCAATATCAACTAAGGATGTAATGCAAAAACATAGTCCTACGTCAAGCATTTGGGAGTGTCAGAGACACGACCCTTTTATTTATTTTTTTTTTTCAATTTTTTCGGCAAACAACTGGTTACTAAACAGTAAATGATCATTTTAACATCACTTGCATGCTTATCATACGTTCCATGTGTTTTTGTGTATTTGAAAAAGTAAACAAGCAATAGTTGAAATTTGGTTCCGATTGCACATTGAGCTATCACTTCACTAATCATCACTAATAAACAGTTCATTTCCAATTTGAAACTCAAGTGAATCCCTAGTATCTTCCCACTATTTTACTTTCTCTTTTTTCTCCTCAACAGTTTGACTAAACATGTTCCTTGTTCTCGCGGAGGAGGTAAATGAAGCACTTACTGTTGGCTGCTTTTCGTGGTCCGCACTTCCTATGTTCAAATTTTGTTTTTCCGAATCGGAATCGTTTAGTTTTTCAATTTATCGCTCCAAATCAACAATACAAAACAAGATGAAGTGAATGAGATGATGTGACTAGGAAACGCTACACAGAATACATGAAATGAAAGCATTCGATCGTTTGAGAAAATATCCTCACATTCTTCCCAATGTTATTTTAATTTGTTTTCACAGCTAGATTCATGCATATATTTATAGTACTTTAATGGCTCAAGTGGAAGACTAAGCCAAAGTTTTTTTTAATCTTTCGAAAAACAAAAGAATAGTTCGTTGTTATAAACAAAGAGAAAATCAACTTTATGTAGCTGCTGCAAACAAAACAACAAGTCCGTAAATTTTAGCACGTAAGATAAGCAGCAAACATTTGATGTAATCACTTGTAGAGAAAGAAAAATAAGTCCCCTGCTTGTAGGATGGAATTTTCTATTACTGAGACGTGTTTGAACTTAGATAACAGAGCGTTAAGGAAGTGTGTATTATGCAAGCAAACTTTTTTGTGCGTTATATGATATACACTTAACACAAAACAAAATTTTTTTGATAAGTATGAGAGAAAGATTAAGGCAAAGAAACCAATAAAAAATATTATTGCTAACGGGAGTATTGCGTTTACAAGGATAGCTGTTGTAATATCTTAAACGAAACGAAGAAAAAAAGTGCAGGAAACAAATAGAAACTATTAAACAAACCGCAGAATTGTGTGGAAATTAAAAAACCGATATTAGATTTTTTACGTGGCAGAGATAATTTTTCTCCTTCCGAAGAGGCCCTGAACAAAATATCTTACCGCGGCATGTTTGGCAGGAAACCGGAATATTATTTGTAGCTACAATATCTAATAAGAGAAAGAAAATGGATTCGTGATTTATCCATTCTTCTGGTCCATTTTTTCTGGTCGGAACTGACAGTTGTCAGCTCCATTTGTTTTGGCCCAGTTTCTTTGACTATATGGCCAAATTTATCCATTCAAGAACATAAATTTTTTCGGCTGTATCATTGTTGAATATGACGTATCGACTTTTCGGTTGAATAACGACGGTATTCCTCAATACGCTCTCTAAATTTTATGATAGATGTATTTGAATTGCAGCTTTGCACTAAACCTACTGCCCACTCAGAGAAAGAATGTAAAAACGTTAAAAGAACAAACATTTCCTTTACTAAAAAAATTCTTTTCAACGGTGGATGCTCTTAAAGTAGTAGATCGTTGCACGATGACGTCTTCAACGAGGTTGATCTGCTAGAGCTTGTTTTTTTTTGCGTTGGAGCCGAAACTAGATTGTTTTTTTAATGTTTTTTTTTTGTTTTCTACTACCGTAAAAAATGCTTATGTGGACAAACTCTTAGAATTTTGATATTCGACTTTAAAACAAAATGGCGTCGAAAAAACATCGAAAATTTCCGATTCCTCAAAAATTCAAAATGGCGCCCCTTAAGGTGAAATGTGTTCATCTCGGGGAAATTTGTTTTTGCGCAGAATACATGAAAAAATCATACATAGAAGCCAAGGCAGAAGCAAAAGTAAATTTTTGTTGCACTTTGTTATTGTTTGCTTTCATGCTCTTAGAAGGTATAGGCACAAACTAACAGACCTAACACTGGAGCCTAGCTCCATCGTCACAAAAAACGTTCATTTCAAATTTCCAATCGAATAATAGTCATCGTGCGACAACGTTTGTCCGAAGTGTTATGTCTGTTAGGCTGTGGTATAGGTTTTTCGAAGAGTTTGAAACAACTCTCTTTCTTAAACAATTTCTTAACCTGCTATTAGAACCTAATACAAACTGATGTCTTAAAAGAAAATATGCTACCGTACATTACAGATGGAGCAGAGCGCCGCTGGTCTATTATTGCAGCGGTACACGAAAAACTACAATATTGCTGGTGGTGATGATGATTAACAGTTTATCTCAGTTACCATAAAAGTCATAGCAAGAATTGAACATTTTTGCAACGGTTGTAAGTTATTTTTATTTCATTTTACATCCGATATTCACTAAATAATCGTGACTTGCTTAATTTCGGAAAAGTAAATTCCGAAAAATGCAAATTTATGGAAGAGAAAGCCAGCTGTGTTTGTGAATTTGTTGTCCGTTTCAGTAGACATATTTATTCGAAATCTGTTTCTACGGTACATAATACGGGGGTCACTTCACGGTGAAATCAGAGTGAAGTGAATAAGGTCCTATTACGGGACTCACTTGAGTGAGAAAAACGTCGCAAAGTGACATCTACCGTGAAATCTGGGTTGTTATGAGTGTCATATCACTGAAGTGAAAACGGAAAAAGCGACGTTTCGCGTGGAATTGTTTCACGACCATTTTGAACGGTGAATTGATTTCACAAAGATGAAAAAGGTTTAAAAATCAATTGATTTGTGATCTAATGATAATATATATTGAAATTATTGTTCAGTAACAAGATGAATCATTTGTTTTTTAAAAAAAAATTCGACTTTGGAATTTACAATTTTTTTAACTGCGGACAATGGAACGTAAGGGAAAAAATTACCTCCAAATTTCGTTCAGCGGTAGGGCTCAAAAGTTTCGACTCAGGAAAGTTGCGCCTCAAAGCGGTCAAATTTTCAGTGTTTCGACTCATGACGGAAGACACAGGCAATTGTCGATATCGAAATTTTTTTATGCCAAGTATCTTAGAAATGCATAAAACGTCGAGATCTGGTGTTGCCTCGAAAAAAAAAACGGAGAAAATCGACTTTCTGGGACTTTTTGAGATGTGAAACTCATTTCACTTGTCCTATTCTCATTTTCACTTAACTGACAATCCCACTTCACAAAGCTAATTTTTGTCACCTTACTTTAGGTGGAACTGGACATAGGTTTCAAAAAGTGTAGTGAGCGTGAAAGTGAAATATATAAAGTGAAGTGACTCCCGTAAAAGGTTCCATTAGAACAAATTATTGGTGCTTATCCAACAACAACGATACGCGATAGGCCTAGCTACAGGCTCAATATCACCAAGTGTAAATGAAACTCTTCTGAGTGTTGTTAAATATATTTAAAAAAAAAAATATTTCAAGAGATGGCTGAGCATAAAAATACGTAAGTCACTGAACAAGTGAATTGATTCTGTGTGAGGACTCTGTAGCCTTTGTAACTAAAAATTCCTCTAATTACAGTGTTTAGATCCACGTCACCATTTCATTTAACCCCTCGGGCGGTATACTTTGTAGTATTATTTCACGATAATAATGCACACACTGGTTTGGTCTTTCAGTGGTCAAGTGTAATTCACTTATTGTTATTTTCAGTATTTTATGGCTTGTGATATAAACTGTATTGCAGCCCTACTGCAGGCTTGTTGTAGCACTAAATATGTACTTTATTAAGATCGTTACAATAAACACAATACAATTCTCCACGCTTGAAAGTAACGGCGGATATAATTGAAACCAAAAACTAACGAAACTATCTTAGTTTCTTGAGATTAAAGTTAACAATGGGAAAATACAGCACTGTGCGAATAATAAATAAACAACTTTCATAACCGTGGGTATTTATCATACTCTAGGTAATCCAGCGATCACTGATTCTTCGATTCCCAGGTGATTCGAACCGCGCAAAAATTTGAAATAGCCTTTCTCACCCCAATCGGCCCCGTACGAGTTAGCGATCAACCAGTACGGCAACCCGTGTTCTTCTCCCCAGCCGATTATTCGAATCGCGTGCTTTCCAACCTGCTTCCCAATCACGTGCTTGTACACTCCCGTTCTATACAGGAACAGATCCTCGTGAACGGAAAATCCCGCTTCCACTGGACCATTGGTCATGATCTCTAGACGAATCATCCGTTCATCGTTCGGAATCTTGTAGGCTAAACTGCCGTAGAACTTATTCTTCCGATACTTTCCATCGAACCCTTCAACACAATGGTGCGAACATCTGGGACTTTCCTCCCGGTGACAATCCGTGAACGGATATTCACATGGCTTGAAAGGATACGGTTTGCATCCACCGGTAGTATTGTACGGTGCACCACTAACCAATCCAGCATCCACCCAATATTGAAACGAAGTTCCATCTAAGAATCCACCGTTGCATCCGTTGCCACAGTCTTTGCAACATGCCATTAAGTCCTCAGCTGCTAATTCTATGTTCAACTTGCCATCGGAGTGGATACAGAGACGATCGGACATTACACTGACGGCAGCCACGGCCCAGCAGGATCCGCATGAACCTTGGTTACGGATTACCGAAATCGAATGGCACATTGGCCACTTTTCGCGAGAATCGAACTGTTCTGGAATGTTTGCATCGTAAGCTCCATGGTTTCGCTTAGTTGGCAGAGTAAAGTCAACCGCACTAGGATAGATCCCGTGCAGGTTGCGGAAAGTTTCGAAGCGAATGCCTGCTCGGAATGAGGTGTCCGGGGTCCATGTTTTAGCGTGTGCTAATACTTGAGCCAGAAAGTTATCATTGAATGGATCATCACCATGACGATCCGATCCCAAAGGAAGAACCTCCTTAAACAGGATGGCTATTACCGTAATTGTCGACCATAAGATCATAACTATCGAGCTATAGGATGTGTTCACGATCGAGACAAATAAAGGACTGATTGAACGATGATGTTTTGTTGTGAGGTACTGCCACTTGCTAGCCATTCAATAGTGATAAGGGATTTTGTAGATCAGAAAACTACTTCCAATAGGTAATTGAACTTGCCTGTTGATAAGCTTGCGATGCAACATTTCATTGTGAACAAATCAGATGCAGATTGTCTCTCAATGAGTTTATTTGAAAACGGCTTTTGGAAATCGGGTCAATCGTTCTGATTAGTTAAACAATGGTTATTCTAGCAAAAAAGATTTTGGAAGTATTCATAACCTAATATCTCAAATAAAACTCAATGTTGTTGAGGACCCGTTCACACTACATCGGATATCATGTGCTATCGTCCATCTTGATATCAAATGTCATACCCCAACTTTCTCATGGAACCTACATGTATGGATTCTGAAATCAAGATACGCGATATCACATGATATACTTGTTGATTCACAGCAAATGTTGCTGTAGTTTCGTTATACTATGTACTGAGTTTCGTTCAGTAATTTTATGTTTACTGCAAACCACTATTTCATTGATCATTTTACTCAGAACCAGTAATCATTGAATGGTGATTCATGAGAATACAGTGAAACTGTTTGCTTAACATAAAACAGTATGGTTTTTGATACTGGTTCGGACCCAGGTTCGAACCATACCAAAATTGATCCTGGTTCGAGCTATTTTGAAAAATTAAGTTCAGTAATTTGAGATTAGAACGATTACATAATATGCTTTCGATATCTGTCTAAACATAGGAATTTTTCACACAATAAAAATTGCAGCCTTAAGTTTAATTATTCACAATTGGAAAAGCTTTGAATTTGGTTTTGGTTGTTCATATACGACCTGGTTCTTCGACATTATTTTATAGTGTTCAAACCACTTATATTCAAGCAAAAACAGTTTTAAAATATTTAAACATGAATATTATTCCATCCCTATAACATTTTTTCAATGCTTCATTATATCACCGCTAGAGTTGCGCATTTTTTATATTTCAGTCAAAGTAGTCCGAATATCTAGTATTTTGTTATTAAAAGCTATTAGGGGCCATCCACATACCGTTTGGATAGATTTATTTATTTATTTATTTATTTATTTCGTCAAGCAAATGTAGACTACAGTTATAATAATACAATGTTTTCTTATATTCTATACATTATTTCCAGTAGTTAGTCGTTTTTTTATTTGATTTCTGCCCATGGTGATGTCGATATTTTCGTAGTGCTGATTATAGTGAAACATCATGCGATTTTTTGGGTCATTTTTTGAGTAGTTTGTTCTGTGAGAATTTTCCGAAAATATTTTACGATTTCTTAATTGACGACTGGGTGCATAAAAATTTAGTTGTGATAATAATTGAGTAGATTGCACGCGTTGAGAAATAATGTCATTGATAAAATAAAGCATTGAAAGATCGCGGCGTTCTTCAAGTGCTTGTATGTCTATAAGCATGCAGCGTGCTTCATATGATGGTAAGGGAAATGATGTCCAATTTAGCTTACGGAGCGCGTACAAAAGAAATTGTTTTCGGACAGATTCAATGCGTTCTTCATGTGTGGCAATATAGGGATTCCATACAATGCTACAGTATTCCAGAATTAGTCGGACGTATGTAATATATAATAGTTTGATTGTATATGGGTCTTGAAAGTTGTGGCCGAAGCGTTTTATAAAGCCCAGCATACTATTTGCTTTGTTGATAATTGTATTATAATGTTCTATGAATGTAAGTTTGGAGTCTAAGATTACGCCTAGGTCCCTTACGATTTTGCATTTTTCTACTGGTTGGTTTCCTAAGAAAATGTTTGTAGGTGGTGTTACTGTTTCTCTGCTAAAGGCTATTGAATTACATTTTTTAATGTTGAGTTATAATAGGCTTTGTTGCACCAAGTGTAGAATACATTAATTTCATTCTGGAATATTTTAAACGAACGGAGCAAAGCTGTCCACGTGGTATGTGGATGGCCCCTTAGAGGTTTTCCATATTTCGTTGAGTAAAGGCCTAAAAACAATGGGTACGTTGTGGCTGCGTTTGCAGCAATTTGACAGTTAGCCCATACATTTTCTGTCAAATCAACGTCAACGCAACGCAAACGTATCCATTGTGCTTGGGCCTTAATTGATAAAATATTGTGTAGGGTAACGGGGGTATTTTGGCCCACATACATATTTTGGCCCACTCGGTAACATTTTACGCATTGTATCTGATAATTTCAATGAATATTAGAAAACTATGCATGCATTGAATAACACACCTAAGAATCATACTACACTATAATTTTCGGCGAAAAACTGGCTCTAGGTAGTGTTATTTTGGAATTAGTTCTTACATATTCAAAGTCATGGCTGAGTCAACCCAAAGTCAAGAGAAAGTGGTAATATACAAGTCAACGTCCGGAAGCTATTGTAACAAATATGTATGCTTTCGAAACAATTCGTTATTGTAGTAACATCAATAAAATGTCATAGAAACAGTTTGTATACAATAACATGTTGGAAAAAGTTGGAAAAGTGGTTAAACGCGTGGCCGAAATATGTTTGCCTCTTTCTGAAGCGAACATATTTTGGCCATGCCAAGTTTTGACATCTCTTTGTTTACCGTTCGGCCGTTGCACGTGAACAAAGAAGCAGTTTGTGACAATTTACAGGTAAATACTTCTTAATTTATCACATTTAACGATATGAAATTGGATGAGAATGCCTGTTAAACCGCTATATGCCAAATCATTTCATTTTTAGATGCCTAAAATTTACAAAAACTCACAGCAGAAGGATGTTCCCATCAAACCCACTATTTTTACTCTAAAAATACCGATGATGATCTTAAATATCATTAGTCCGAACTATTTCCATACACGTCTCTAGATATGAAGGTGGGCCAAAGTAAAAAGTTGGTGGACCAAAATATGTTTTAGTACTTCGTAAAAATTTTGATATTTCTAGGATATTTTTCAATATATTGCATTGTTGAACGGTGTATATTAAAATAGACACTTAGCTTTCAACAATGGTATAATAGAGTAGGTATTTATGTTGAAAAATTGTGTTTGTTTTTAATCAACTGTGCTAACACTTCCCAAAGCTAGCCAAAATACCCCCGTTACCCTATTTGGTGGAGTCAAAAAAACTTGTGCAAGATTTAATCAGTAGTTTGAACCAGGATCATTACTCCTCTCTCATTAAATATCAAAAAGTGTAAATCATTCAGACATTGAAAAACAGGTTTGAGTACTATATCACATACATAAGACAAACGTAACACTCAGGAAGAAATCTTCCAAAAAGTTGGTACAAAACGAACTACTCGAATGGTACCACACTCTGAATAAAATCACTGTTTGAGTTGTTTTCGTAGGCAGTATACCTGCGCAGTCCTGCATTTGTCTCATTCCTACTCGGAAAATGCTGTATTGATTTTGTAAATAACTTTTTGACAGTTCCTTATGGGATTTTCTTTAGGGCTCGATAAAGCCGAGAAAAAGAAAACTCATTTTGTTCATTACACTGTGCTACAAATGAAAAAAAAAACCTAAATTAATCCACCTAGCGGTCAGACCCAGCCTTTCTCATTCAATTTTTTATTTGTAAAAATAGATTGACACGAACGCTTCAATCCAATAAATGTATATTCACTCTTTAGGTTCTAAAATATTGATGTTGTAATCTTTACATATAAAAATGCAGTCAAGTCTGTCTGTCTGTTTGATCCATATAGGCCCGAAAACTACCGAACCGATCGACGTGAAAATTTGTGTGTAGGGGTTTTTGGTGCCGATAAAGGTTCCTATGATAGTTTGAGACCCCTCCCTCTTCTGGAAGGGAGGGGTCCCATACAAATGAAACATAAATTTCTGCACAACTCAAGAACAAACCAAGCAAATGAAACCGAATTTGGCATGTGGATGTTTTAAGGGGTAACTAATATGTCCATAATAGTTGGATGAAACACAAATTTGTGCACATCTCGAGAACTAATCAACCAAATGGAACAAAATTTGGCAGGTAAATGTTTTTAGTGGTAACAAATATGTACATAATGGTTTGAAACCCGACTCCCTCTTCTATAAGGGAGGGATCCCATGAAAATGAAACACAAATTTCGCACAGCTCAAGAACCAATCAAGAAAATACAACCAAATTTGGTATGTGAAAGTTTTTAGAGGTAACAGATATGTCCATAATGGTTTGACGCCCCTCCCTCTTCTGGAAGTACATGTTTCTTCACAAATTTTTGCACATCTCGCGAACTAATCAACTAAATGGAACCATATTGGCAGGTGAATGTTTTTAGTGGTGACAAATATGTTCCATAATCGACCTCAGACAACATTTTGGATTGTAAGATGGCAACTTCCGGGTTCTGGAAAACAGCCGAAAATGGCCGATTTCCACCCAATATAATAATATCCGGATCTAGAATAATACACAGGAGCTAAAACCGACCACAGATAGCATTTTAAATTCTAAGATGGCGACTTCCGGTTTCTGAAAACAGCAGAAAATGACCAAATACCACCCAATATGAGTTTTTCTTTAACCAGTATGCCGTTCAAAATCCAGAAATTGTCTCCAAATGCCATTATGAAATCCAAAATGGTGACTTCCGGTGTCGGAAAAACAACGGCAAATGACCAAATACCACCCAATATGGATATTTCCGGAACCGTAATGATGCACTGGAGCCACAAATCGACTTCAGACAACATTTTGAATTGTAAGACGGCAACTTCCGGTTTCTGGAGAACAGCCTGAAAAGGACGATTCCCACTTAATATGAGTATTTCTGGAACCAGAAAGATGCACAGAAGCTAAAAATAGATCACAGACACAATCTTGAATTTCAAGATGGTGACTTCCGGTGTCTGGCAAACAGCCGGAAATGACCAAATACCATTCAATATGTATGTTTTCGGAACCAGAATTACGCCCAGATGACAGAAATTGATTTCACAGGCAATTTTAAAGTCCAAAATGACGACTTTCGGCTTCTGAAAAAAAATCCAAAGTGACCAAATATCACCCAATATGAGTTTTTCTTTAACCAGTTTCCTAAATACCATTTTGAAATCCAAAATGGCGACTACCGGTTTGTGAAAAACAGCCGAAAATAAACAAATACTATCCAATATGAGTATCTCTGGAACCAGAATGATGCAAGGAGCTAAAAATTGACCTCAGGCACCATTTTGAATTGCTAAATGGCAACTTATAGGCAACAGTCGGAAATGACCGAATAATACTCAATATGGATATTTCCGTAAACGTGATGATGCATAGAATTTGAAGACGACCACTTTCAGTTTCTGGGAAACAATAAAAAATACCTCCCAATATGGGTATTTCCGGTGTCAGATTGATGCCAGAAAGTCTGCTGATAATGACAGAATACCACCCAATATGAATATATTCAGAATTAAGGCGATGTACAGAAGCCAAAAGACGAGGATGCTGTCATTTCGATAAAACCAATCATTTCAAACGATTTGTTATTTGACTTTGATCATATCCTATGGCCGATTCGTCGTGCATTTGCAGACTTCAAACAAACCGCAAGGAATCAATGAACTTGGAACGTTCAAATAGTACGACACCACATTTAAATTATGTTGAGGCCACATATATCGATCAAAGCAGGTATAGTTTTAAATAGTCTTTGAATTTCTCTTCTTTCCATAACTTTTGAGCCACATATCAAATTGTTATGAAGTTTGTTATTTGTAAGTTTGAGAGATGACTCGTTCGTATGACACTAGTTATGTTCAAATAAGTCATGTAATCTTTGAGATAATAGACTTTCGTTGTTTTATTAACAATTTAATACATAACGGTTGCTTAAGTTCGATTATAATCAAATGAAATGGGAACGTGTAGGGCAGCCAAACTTTGAAACCTCGTGTTCAATCATAATTCATCAGTTAACTTTTAACTAGCCCGCTCATCTGATAATAATAATCAAATCGGTTGTGTAGTTTCTGAGATAATGAAGTTTCGTGATTTTCACAAGTCGGCACATTACAAATGAAGTTACAGTTCGATTACAGTAAAATTCAATAGGGTCTTCTGAGGCAGCTAGACCATTCATTTGACACTAATTTTGTGGAAATCGGGTCAGCCATCTCTGAGAAAAGTGAGTGAGTCCAAGTAGTCTTCGGAATATGTTCCTTTGCATAGCTGGATTTCACATTTTTAAACATAACAGGCAAAGTAATAGTCCGATTGCAAAACATATCAATAGGGTCTTGTGGGGCAATTAGAACTTCCATTTGACACTGATTTTATTAAAATCGGTTCAGCCATCTCTGAGAAACATGAGTGAGATTAAACAGTCTTCAGAACACGTTTCTTTTCATTACTTTTGAACCACAAGTTCAATCTTTATGAAATTTAGAACTTAAGGGTTTTCTAGGTAGCCGGTTCATTTGAAACCAATTTTGTTCAAATCGGTTGTGTAGTTTCTGAGATATTGATGTTTCATGATTTTCACATTTTTAAACATAACCTCTAAACTAAAAATCCGATTACAATGAAATTCAATAGGGTCTTATGGGGCCACAAAACCTTTCATTTGCAATTAATTTCATGAAAATCGGTCCAGCCATCTCTGAGACAAGTGAGTGAGAATAAAAATCTGCACATACACACACACACACACATACACACACACACACACGCATACAGAAAATGCTCAGCTCGTCGAGCTGAGTCGAGTGATATATGCCATTCGGCCCTTTGGAGCACTTTTATACTTTCGGTTTTGCAAGTGATTGCTATACCTTTCTAGGAGAAAGGCAAAAATGCAAGAACTTCTGAAGTGACCTAGTGTAGGTTGTAGGTCTTGTTGAGTGTAACATTCGCTCATACTAGAAATTTTCCAAACACCCCCAAAATCTGAAGTTATGGTCAAAATACGGTTTTTTGGACCTCAGTGCATACAATTTTTTTAACTCAGTCATTTCTCAACCGATTTTCAATATTCAGGCAGTTTTGGAAAGAAGATAAACAGAGCTTTCAAAAAATCTACTGGTTTGCACTAATATCACTAAAACATGTTGAGTTATTTGAGTTTAAATATAAGTTTTTAGTTTTTTACACGCAATTTTTCAATTTAATTTGAAATTTGCCACCTGTTTTTGTGAGAAAGATACTACAAATACACTAAAATTTTGAAATTATATTCAATGACGAATCAAACAAAAGTGGTTTTGTGAAAATCGGTGAATATTTGACTGAGTTATATATTTTTTAAGAAAACCAGAATTTTTGGCTTCTATACCACAATTATTTCGCGGTGCTACAAATGGTGAAAAAACACAAGAACTTCTGAAGTGATCTAGTGGAGATTGTAGGTCTTGTTGAGTGTTCCATTCGCTCATACTAGAAATTTTCCAAAAACCCCCAAAATCTACAGTTATGGTCAAAATACGGTTTTTTGGACCTCAGGGCATACATTTTTTTTAACTCAGTCATTTCTCAACCGATTTTCAATATTGAGGCAGTTTTGGAAAGGAGATGAACAGAGCTTTCAAAAAACTGGTTTGTACTAATATCACTAAAACATGTTGAGTTATTTGAGTTTAAATATAATAATTGTGGTATAGAAGCCAAAAATTCTGGTTTTCTTAAAAAATATATAACTCAGTCAAATATTCACCGATTTTCACAAAACCACTTTTGTTTGATTTGTCATTGAATATAATTTCAAAAGTTTAGTGTATTTGTAGTATCTTTCTCACAAAAACAGGTGGCAAATTTCAAATTAAATTGAAAAATTGCGTGAAAAAAACTAAAAAATTATATTTAAACTCAAATAACTCAACATGTTTTGGTGATATTAGTACAAACCCGTAGATTTTTTGAAAGCTCTGTTTATCTTCTTTCCAAAACTGCCTCAATATAGAAAATCGGTTGAGAAATGACTGAGTTAAAAAAAATGTATGCACTGAGGTCCAAAAAACCGTATTTTGACCATAACTTCAGATTTTGGGGGTGTTTGGAAAATTTCTAGTATGAGCGAATGTTACACTCAACAAGACCTACAGCCTACGCTAGGTCACTTCAGAAGTTCTAAATCGCTGTAGCACAGTGTTATTGGTCGAGCAGTTTGACAGGACGAGGTGCGGAGTACTATGAGGCAACGTGTACCAAAAAAATTGCCAGTGTTACGTATGTCTTATGTATGTGACTATATTGTTATCGTTAAGAGTGTATTTGCACATCAAAAATAATTTAGAAGCACTGAGATCAATCCAAGTGTATCAAGAAAAACACTGAAACTTGTTCGAACCAGGATCAAATACCCTAAATGAACGTTTGCTGGAAATCAGCGAGTAAATGTATTTTTATACAATTTTTTTGAATATTTTTCAGGGTGACAAGATTTCCTGAGCTTCGAAATGTGGCATCACTGGTTACAGCTAGCTTTCACCAACACAAGCGCATACATGTGTAATGCGTACCTTATTGTTTACGTTTACGTTTGTCAACAAAAACGATATCGCTAAAATAAAACAATTAACAAGGCCGGGTATTACAAAAAATAGTTCGCTTAAATTGTACCAGTATTATTATAAAAGAAGATATCGTCAGCATTTAGAATCATTCAGAAGGTAAGCTGGAAACGAATTAATAGTGAACTGAAATTATTTCTAAATACTTACAGTACCTTTTCGGAAACAACAACCGCTTTCGGAAGTATTTTCGAGGATGCTTTAAATTAATGTGTATGTTCTTTTTTATCTGTTTACACTTGTCTAACAGTATGCTTTAATGTATTTTAAGGTGCTTAGCATGTTATGATTAACGGTAGCTTATAGCAGTAGTGATGGAAATTGTCTTAAAAATTGTTACTGATAATTACCAGTGTCAGTCGGTAAAACACTGACCGTCAATGATTATACCCGATTGTGTGTACGGTGTGTACCTACAACGTCAAACCTTTTTTATTTCTTCTCACTTACTATTAACTCTCAGCTGGTGACCTGTGACTGTTAACTTTTTTTCGTTTCTGATTGATTCTCGACTCATAGGAACTATGTCCCTAAAAGTGATTTTACATTAGGTAGTTGTAAATCTGATGTTTCTTTATATTACCAAAAACTCCTTCAAGACTTTGCTTCAGAAATATTTCTTCGATTTCGTGCTACCGTAGTAGCGGTGATAAAATTTATATTTGGACCTTTGCAACTCACTACATACTCTTTAAACCAAATTTTATGTTACAATGAAAATTGCCAAATTTCGAGTCCAAACAATTTTTTACCCTTGACCTCATTTATCAGAGTAGTAATAGCTTCAACAATGAAATCACAATAGTAACACGTGGAAGTGAAAAAAGTTGCTTTTTATTAGAACCGGTTGCGAAATTGACGAACAAGCCTCCAATATTCATTATTATAGTTACTATATACTAGTATAGTATAGCAATTTCTAAATTTTTCTACAAATTAAACCTTTGGCAAACCAGCGGCAATTGAACTTTCAATGCCTAGATGATCTTCGCCGCGCAGAATCTTGAAGTATCCATTATCGCCCCAGTCACTGTTCCACGAGTTTGCGATGAGCCAATACTTGGTATCGTTTTCTACGCCCCAACCCAGAATACGAATCGCATGACCGCCAAGCATTTTTCCTGTCACATGTTGATAAACACCTTCTTTGTACTGCAACAGATCCTCATACACAGTGAAAGCACCCTCGACAGGTCCGTTAGTCATGATTTCTTTCTGAATTTGGCCCTCGTGGCGTGCGATCGAATAGGACGATTTACCGTAATGCTTGTCCTTTGCGTACGGAACATTATAACTGGCCTGGCACTTCTTCGTGCATTTGGGAGTCTTTCCACCTTCCCCTTCGCATGGGGGTCTGGTTCCGTTAACATGATGCTCGCAGGGGGCAATTTCGTACGGTCGGCATCCCTGATTGGAACCATAAGTACCACCGCTTACCAAACCCTTTCGAACCCAATAACTCCAGGCAGCTCCGGGGAAACCTCCGTTGCAACCAAAACCGCATGTATGACAACAAGACACCAGGTCATCCGCTGATACTCGGAAATGTAACTTACCATTCGAATGAATACAGTATCGATCTGACATAGCCTCAACGGCTCCGAATGCCCAACAAGATCCACAGGATCCTTGATCTCTTATCTCTCTGATAGTCGGACAGTTCGGCCACTGCTCACGTGAGTCGAAGTTATCGGGCAAATCATCATCATCGTCTAACTTGTGTACCATTACTGGAGGCAAAAACTTGTCTGCATCCTTATGGACTCCCATCAACCCGCGGATATAGGCCATCGATGTTTCAGGGGCGAAGTTTGGTCCGGCTCGCCAGGTTCTGGCTTTGGCATTGATTTCATCGATAAAAGATTGGGACAGTGGACTATTGCGACTCTGCTGTTGTTGACCTCGGGCGAGGTTCAGCAATGCTAGCAGCAAGATAAGGGTGAACTTCATTGTTTTCTTTGTTCCAATGATTTGATTTTGTAATCTGAAATAGAGAAAATCAAACGTTGAGATAAGTGAAGTTTTATAAACATCAGCAGATTAATCGGTTTGAGGAAGAACGATCCGATGATGAGTGGTGTAAATCTGGAATAAGTTGTTTACGCGGCGGTCATGGAATTGATAAGACGGTTCACAAAGAAAAAGAGGCATGGCAAATATATGTTCGATATAACCGAGTTTTCTAAAAACAGACTAGTGATTAAGTCAATATCGTATAATGCTGAAAGGTGCTGATAGGCTTAATCAGTAGGGTTGCCCAATTGAATCATATGTTTAGATAGTTTTTATTGTCTAATTGAATGCGAAGTAAACCGTGTCCTTCGCTACAGTTGTATGGTGACTACAATTGGCATCAGAGAAAAATATGTCCTACAATTTCACATGTATATATCTGCAATTTTTCATCTTAAACTTTAACTTTCTACATAATACGTAGAGTTTACTGCGGTCAGTTTGAGTTACATTACAGGAATATTGATTAAACTCAAGTAATATGCGTATCATTATTATTATTCACGAAGATCTTTTGCAACTGTGTTTATAAGAATTGTTTTGACAAGTGAAAATGCAATGTTGGCTAAAATTTCGAGGTGAATTTTTCTCACAAAATTAGGGAAACCATCTAGTCGGAGGTAGAAATCAGGACACCCTTTTTTTCGGCACAAATTTGATCTAAGCCTAAGACCTCCTAGCTTGTCTCAAGGTACGATGCTGGGCTAAGAAGCCAGTTGTTATAGCTTCAAAACCCACCCTTTTGGAGAGATTGTTATGATAAAATCGGAGCGCTAGTCCCGCAATCGTTTTGTATTCTTATAGTTGGCCGCAAAGTATGTGTCAAATAAACAGAAAGGTCAAGTTTCGACAGCGTAATGTTAGTACCTATGCTTTGCCTTTTATTTGATCTACGCTACGATTCAACTGTTCTAGTTGTGAAGGGGGAAATAAATGAGTAGAATGATTGTAGTATTACTGTCGCAGTGTAAAATATGACATCCGGTGGTTCTATTTTGTTGAAAACACGGGGCATTTTAAAGGCGTGTGACACGTTCCGCAGGACGTATTTCTAAATAGGACATTTTGCTGAAACGCGGGACTGCCTCGTTACTTCACAATTACTAGATGTTTAACGATTTAAACACCGAGAAGATTTCTTTCGTCACTTGACTGAGATTCAACAGAATAAAAACTTCGTTCGCAGTGAGCGTTGTGACCCGAAATCGTAAAAGTTACGCTACGAAGTTGACTATTTCAAGAAAATCAGGACAAATGCCAGAATATGAAGAATAAATCAGAACTTTTAATTAGGATCTCAAAATCAAGACATGTCCTACTAAATCAGGACGGATGGTATCCCTACACAAAATTTACTTTCCGACTTTAAAATGCTCTTCAACTCGAATCGGATTAATACTAAAAACGTAATTATTTGCGTAACATGATGATTGCACCTGAAAGTTGACCCTATTACCTATATGTACATGTTTTTGTTTTGACAAATGCGTTGTTTCAATTCACGTTTGCAAGGTTGTCTTTTTTTTCTAAAGGGTGAATCATTCTGCGCTGCATTTCAATTTAATTTTATCAACAAGACATTTTTTATATTGGTACACAATCTCTAAAACTACAAAGGCTAACTGATCGATTGTTTCAATACTGTTAATATTCTATTCAGAAAATCTTTTCTAGAATTACAAAGAAATACCGTACTTACCTTGTCAACTACTATACAAGCAATGGCTGGCTGGACTGTTGAACTACGTTATTGATTGTACGCTTTTCACATAGAATTTCACAATACAGAACGGGCTCACAATACAGGTTTAGAGCCTTGGAAGCTGAATCGTGGATCAGCTGCACTCACTACTACCAGCATGGCCGGTTGAGGTTGCTTTCTTTGTTTTGATTTCAACAACAGCAGGGTTGCCATGATATACTAGATTCAATAGAGTAAACTATTATAGATTTACCTGCGACTTATGCGATCTAATATTATGGGTATTCATGTCGAGCTCGTAAACAAATACCCAGCCATAAAAATACTCACCTCCATTGACGAGTAATGGAAGATACACAGGGTATTCGTATACGAGCTCGATGTGAAGACCCCTATTGTTTTTTCTGTACATGTGTCATTCGTATACTGTTTGTTTGAATATCAAGGGAAATAAAGTTTCCTTTCTTCATATAAAAAATGGATAAATACAGTTTGAAAATGATGCAGGATATATTGGAGGTAGCGTTGAATTTTCGTTTTCCTGTTGCTGTGAGAATGTTTGATTCCATAACATTAATAAATGTTAACGAAAATAAATGTAGGAATAAAATGCTCGGCCAATGCTTTTCAACACGTGAGAATAAAATTGAGCTTTCTTCATAAAATTGCGTTTGCGCGCTTATGTCATTATAAGGCTGTAAACATACTGGCGCGGCCTGCGTTGCGAAGACGGTTCGCCTCGCCTTGGGTTAATGTATAGCTCTAAGTAGAGCTGTACAGTAACCAGCGACAGGACGAGTCGCCTCCGCAGCGTAGGCCGCGTCAGTATGTTCACATACTGGCGCGTTCTGCGTTGCAGAGACCGTTTCCGCAACGCAGAACGAGCCAGTATGTAAACGGCCTAAGACAACATGGTCCGCTCGAAATATCAATCAAACTGTCTTGTTCAACAGGTAGAATTATGTTTCATCATGTTTGCCATTGGTTTTACTGGTTACCGCACATATTTGCCTACCTTAGCAAATATCCGCTGCCTGTTTATTTTGGGTTGGATTTTTTTAGTAACATTTTGCCATCGTCAGTAAAGGTGCGCTTTTTGATTTGAAGCATTGCTCGTTGAATTGGTTTACCTGAATCAATCGGTTTGTTCGCATTATATTCGATGCCTGAACCATTGAGTCGTGAGTCTTGAGTTAATGGTTAGAGATGCTGTTTTTTCTTCTAAAATTATTCTCATAAAAAAAAAACTAATAAATTGAACAGGTCCATTGGGCCTGTTTTCTTCTTTTTGGATGAATTTACAGAATTTTGGTTTCATAGACGGCCAGCAAACCCAGGAGCTCAGTTCACAAGTATACATACGGTGCGAATATTTTTGCGGATAGATGTTAATTGTTTATCGTGATGCTGCCTGTAACAAAAAACCGATCAATCAATTTTGCACCCGAATTGTAAGTTCAACTCTAAGTTATATTTTATAAGTAATTATATTAGGTCTAATACTATGGAGGACTACTACGATAATACCTACGATGAGAATGAAGATTTGTATGATTTTTCGTATGACGACAACGTAAGAGTAGTAGCTGATGGCGATTCAATCGATTGGAGGGATGGTTACGACAGTTGCGTTTCATCTTCCCTCGTGCAGGTTCCCACCTTTATTGCTCCGTTCATTGTAGCAAATATCGTTCTCTGCATGATTTCAAAAGTGCAAGTCCGTTTTCTGCCTTCTTTCATGTTTCATTTGTCGAATATCAGTTGTGGTCTGTATCTACTTTATAACTCCATTGACCGAGGACGTTGGTACCTTTTTCAGTTGCTCGCCCCAGCGTACTTGCTGTTGAAACTTTCTACCAAAAATTCCCAACGGATTCGACTCGATCTCGTATTGTGCGTTTTTTGCATAGCATATCTTATCATATGCGAGATTTACGAGCAGAATGCCGAAGTGTGGCATCATATCCGGGGTGTATTGATGATTGTTGTTATGAAAATCATTTCATTGGCGTTAGATTCAAAATCAGACGGTTTGGTGAAAAGCCAAATTAACACGTTGGCATTCTTAGGCTACATTTGCTGTCCTGCGAATTGTATCTTCGGACCATGGACGTCGTTCAGAGATTACATGGAAAGTCAGCCCAAGAAAAATGCAAGGTTGTTGAGCTTAACTCCTACTGCCAAATACATTTACCAGATTGCGTTCAATTTGACATTCGCGATTCTTTGCTTACTTTTCTCCAACTGTGCCCAAGTATTTCTAATATCGGATTACACATGGAAATGGTTAGCAGCGTATGTTGTAGCATTGTCTTTCAGGACAAGCCACTATTTTGTGTCTTTTCTATCACAAGCTACCATGGTTTCAGCTGGATACAGCACCGAAAACAGGCACGGGTCGAAATCAACGGTAAGCAAACACTCAAGAGTCTTTGGATACACCGTGGTCCTGCCATGGAACATTGAGCTACCGTATTCGTTGATTCACGTGGTAGTAGCTTGGAATGTCCCCATGCACAACTTCTTAAAACAATACGTCTTCCGTGTGCTGAAACCGTATGGAACGTTTACTGCAGTTTTCCTTACTTACGTGACTTCTTCGTTACTACACGGCTTAAATTTCCAGCTTTGGGCTACTCTACTGACCCTCGGAATCTGGAGCTATGTAGAATATAACATTCGTAAGAAGCTTGCCCACATATTTTCAGCCTGTGTAGCAGTTGGAAAATGTAACGGAATTTGTGCGAAACATAAACTGGGTAGGACAGCTGCGCTATCCATTGTTATAAATTTTACATTTTGCTGTCTAAGTTTTATACATCTGATATATTTGGGAACAATCTTCGATGCATCTTCCGAGCTGCAAACTGAAGGGTTTTCATTTTGGCATGCCGTTCAAAAATGGCAAGAGCTGCACTACCTCTCCCACTGGATTCTTGTGCTGGGATTAATTTTTAATTGGTTAATTTAACCAACGGCTCTGACGCGGCAAGTTACGTGGGCTTAATTTAATCAGGCTTTAGCAAGTAGGAGAAGGAATCTACGGAGGATTTTAACTATGCAACTTGTCTGTGTTAGTAATTTTTTTTAACAAGGTGTAAAAGCAATCTGTCTTGAAGGACAAAAGATAGCGCATTAGGGTATTAGATAGTATTATAATTACATTGCTTCTATGTATTGATTAATATTATATAATTTATTACTATGTACATCCTATTGGATTTATTTGAAAAATATAATATATTCAAGTAGACGACATAGAAGTTGTTACTCAAAAAACCTAAATTAATCCACCTAGCGGTCAGACTCAGCCTTTCTCATTCAAACTTATTATTTGTGAAAATAGATTTACATGAATGCTTAAATCCAATAAAGGTATGTTCACTCTTTGGGTTCTAAAATATTGATTTTGTAGTTGAAGTATAAAATATGAAATCAAATTGTTATGAAGTTTGTTTTTTTTAAGGGGGGGGGGGGGGGGGAATTTGTTTGTAGCTTAAGTATTTATGATAAATATTAGTAAGTAATGAGTATGTCTGTCCAATCACAAATGGTGACTTCTCAACACTGTTAGAAAAGGGGAAGTTAATTGCTAACTTATTGGCTATAAAGAGAGCTTATCGTAGCAATTGAGGATTGCAACGATTTTTGTCGAAAATTGTTAATAATTTTATTTGACATAGCTTCTAATGGTTCAACACCAGTAAGTCTAAGTAATTCGAGTGTACCAAACCAAGGAGGACGCTTCAAAATAAAGCATTGCTGGTCTATAAATTTGTTTGTAAATCAAAAGTTTGTTCTTTAAACAAAGTTTAGAATTCCTGTTAATGAGAAGCTACTGTTATGCGATGACGATCACCACCCGAAAAAAATAACATTAAAAAATCATTTGAAAAACCTTAAAAATTGCTGTAATTGTACATAGCTATACTATAATTTAATTATGTTTTTCATTGTAAATACATTAATTTTACATTAAATACATTATTGTAACCATAAAAAACACGGTATTTTAACTGTAAGCTTGTAAACGATTGTTGTCATTACCATGTTTCAACAACCATGAAAAACATTTAATTTTACCATGAAAAACATTGTCAGTGACTTCTAAATGTATGGGAAAAATGCCTGAAAAAATGCTGTTAAGATACATAACGACCCCCCTTTTTCATGGTAAAAATGGCAAAAACGATATTTTTCATTGTTCTAGACAATGATATTTAATGTAAAATTGATGTATCTACAATGAAAAACATAGTTGAATTATGGTATAGCTATGTACAATTACAGCAATTTTTAAGGTTTTTTTTAAAGTTTTGTTAATGTTATTTTTTTCAGGTAGGCCATTCGAGGATCGGGGGTTACGCTTAGATCATCCACGATGTCGGTTTTATTCATCGCTTGACCGTCTTGCTGAAATGTAATCAAGACGTATTTAGAAATATTATTATATCCGAAACTTAAACTTTACACATGCTTTCGACATTTTTTTTCCTGTAGGAGCTCATGACCACTGCTACCATTAGTTAGATATATTGTGGAAAACTGCTTTCGACATTAGAGATTTAGTAATTTCTTTTCTCACCAAAGCGTTATTTTTGGAAGGTTTTGGCATATACTGTATTTAAAAAAATGTAACGTTGAAAATACGTCGTATTTAGGAATCCAATAAAATTCACATATCCTGCACAATTCATTTTTCGTACAATGAAACGTAAAATCTCTGAGTTTTAGGAATATGATAGAATGAGTTAACATGAAAAAAGGGTAGATCCCTTTCCAACAATTTGTTGTTGAGCTGTACCTAGAAGAACCTGTTCAGATCTGGAACATTCAAAGGCAAAAATGTCAAAAGAGTTAACACGGTGCTGGGCACGCTGTGAATAGAAATAGCTCAGATAAGGTGGAACTTTTCCAGAGTAGAAAAAATAAGTTGAGGCACAAAAACTGTTGACGAGAATCAAGAGGTACAGTTTTTTGCGGGTGATCTACAATGGGTCAAATGTTCACCAAGAATCATATCTTCAACAAATGCAGAGTTGTACTTGCAACTCCGAGGCAGATACCGAAACCGTTGGATGTGGTGTGGATGATTGGCGGTGGTTTAAGGCGACTGAAAGGTGTTCCTAATGAAACCATCTTCACAAGTTAGACTCGGAGATACGCCGACACTACTCGTATCCAATATTTTATTTCCCGTTTTTATCAGGTTGCAACAATTAATTCTATTTTATAAACTATAGTTTAACAAATGCCTGTATCGCTTCTATTATAGTATTACTTAGCCTTGTAGCATGAGAGAAGAAATCGGATTTTGGTATGCCTCTTCAGTTTTAGTACTTTAATTTCTGTGCGTTGGCTGACAAAGATGCACCTATTGTCCACACAAACCGCTTGTTTCGATCGTCTTTAGTAACAATATCTGTAGTGTCCAGTCTAGTCGTCAATTTTTACTTGACAGTCTCTTGCTTATTTGTAGTTCGCTTCAGCGCTCTTGCTCGAATGTTCTCCATCGTATTGAGGGTTATCCTCCGTGAAAGCGTCGGGGAAACGAGTCCGATTAGCCCAATGCTCTGCTCTAGTAGCGAATGCGGATAGTATCCTGTAGTGTGACGCGCAATTCCAAGGGTGCTGAGCGCACTAGAGACAAATGTTTTAGGAGAGCACGCCATCCAGGTGGCTCGGCGTATTTTCGACATATTGGTTGCCACTGGGCCTGGCAACACCGACTGAATAAACACGCCGTGCTTGGAGTATTCCGTTGCTAAATCTTCGCTGAATTTGTCCACGAACGCCTTCGAAGCAGCGTACACAGTCAACAACGGCGCGGGGATGACCGCTGACAGTGAGGATATGTTGATGACAACTCCCCTACGGCGTTCCACCATGCCAGGCAGGAAAATCTTGCACATACGTGTTACAGAGAAAATGTTACAGGTTACCAGACTTTCCACAAATTTTTCCTGGTCGGCAATTGCAAGAAAGTACTCCGGATTTGCGTAGCTCATGCCTACGTTGTTCACCAAGACACCGATCTCTAGACCATCCGTTTGCTCCGCGATTGTGTCGTAGATTGCTTGTCCGCTTGTGAAGTCGACTGGAATGACTTTGGTTTGTACCTTAGATTCCAGTTCTGCAAACAGGGAGCCATTTAAAGCAGTGTTTTTTTTGACAAATTAGTGATTTCGCAACTTACCGATTTCTTTGGCCACATCCTCGAGCTTGGAGAGTGTTCGACTAACCAGAATTACGTTGAGACCTTTATTTGCAAGCTGAGTTTGAGGGAGAAAAAAAAGAGAGAGAATGAGAAAAGGTCGTAAGTTCGAGTCTTGGATGGTAAGAATTGTGAGATTGAACAGAATTGAGAATGGTAGATGAGCAATTGTTCACAGCAACATGGAATTTTTTTGAAGTATGTGGAATTAATGTTAAGTAGTTTTGAAGGTCGTGAAGAAGGGATTTTATACAATAGCAATGGCAGCACTTTGTCATGTTTTAGTAAAGCCTAGTAAATTTAGTGATGTCGGTTATTTGAGCAACATTGCATACTTGAAATCACAAAAAAAAACTGGGAAAAGTTTTCCAGGAAATTTTCACTCAAACACAAATAAAAATAATAATTTCTTTTCTACTTTTCATTTATGTCAGCTCAATGAACTTAATGAAAATTCAAACAATTTGTGACGTTTAATCCTCTGTTTAAAACATTATTTTGAAGCAGAAAAAAATTCAAAAAAAGATAAACTTTGACTTTTTTTTAAAAAACGTCTAAATTTTTTGAGTGAGCAATTCTCGCTGAAACCAGGCCACTAAGTGCACAAGGTCTTTCGAATTTGATATAAATGCACATATTAGTTAGGAATAGATAAAAAATGACTATGCCATTTTTGTTTGATTGAATTTGTTGACCGGTCACCAAGGGGTGAAATAGTTTCTAGAAAAGTGGAAATTTTATCAATTCTTATTGTTTTATTTGACCTATATCTCTGAAATTTGTTATGGAACCTACTACAAGTAGCACTTTTCTGTAAAGATGAATAATAGGGCTTTCATTTGGAGTGATCAGAATTGTGGCCGCCATCTTGAATTTGGCCGCCATCTTGGATCATATTAGAAAAAATCGATTTTGACCCTGTTCGCAACAATCGATTTTCGATCTGAGAGAAGCATTAGAAAGCTGAGAAAAAATGCTATAATATGCAAGAAAAAAATTAAGTGAGCATCAGTGTTAACCTACCAATTGAATCAATTTTCCGAACGAAGTTTTAAAATAATGAATGCATTCCGGGCAATCAACGTAGTAGCCATATGTGGAAACTCTTCCCTCCAGTGTTATTTTTTGAATTGCGAATAATTTGCGGATATTTATGAGTTCAGTAATAAATTGCTGAACAAACCTAAAAAATTCGATCCAAAATAGAGTGAATGTTAAGAATCAGTATCGACTAGTTCGAAAGAACTGTTTATTTGAATAGTTCGAATAGCTGAGAAAAAATGGCGGCCACAATTCTGATCACTCCAAATGAAAGCCCTATTATTCATCTTTACAGAAAAGTGCTACTAATGCTAGAAGTGCTAGAATTGTTGAAATTTTCACTTTTCTTGAAACTATTTCACCCTTTGGTGAACGAGGGGTCAATAAATTCGATCAAACAAAAATGGCATTATCATTTTTTCTCTATTCCTAACTAATATGTGCATTTATATCAAATTTGAAAGACCTTGTGCATCTAGTGGCCTGGTTTCAGCGAGAATTGCTCAGTATACAAATCTGCTAAGAGTGACGAATTGGCGTGAAATCTCTCAAAGTCAGTTATTGTGTAGGCACACAATCGGTAAGGCATTGATTTCCAAAACGTTTCACGCTCGAAAAAAAGCTTAATTTAAAAACTTCCTGTTATTCCTTATCGTATAAACTTTTGTGCTTTATGCAAACGAGCGAGGAATTATATCAGATTGGAATAAATCAATCAAAACAGTCGAAACGATTAACTGAAACACCTTATGTGGAATGAGAATATAAAACGCACAGTAATTTTGCGCAAGTCTAGACCGACCATCGGCTAGACAGCTCTAATACTCAAACACACAAACAACATGGTAACAGTTAGACATTGAACTTCACGAAGTACTTCTCATCAACGTGATCATGCGTTAGCGTCCACCAGCTAATCGGTAGACAGTTTCGAAGGCACACGGTCACGCTTAAGCAGCTCACACTTAAAGTTTGACGGTGCTCACGGAAGCACGTCAGATGCAGGTTAACGTTGCAGCAATCGATCTTTGGAAAGCTTTGAGGGGTCGCAAGTAAATATGCAAATAGGAATTCGCATTGCTCACCGCTAAGTGGAGAAAATCAACATCGTAGTACTAAACTGTGCTGTGAATAAATATTTACGAGGGAAAAAGTACGCAAATAAAGGTGTACCTACACCCCGGTCTTACTTAGCATACTGTAAAAGGCGCAGTTAACGCAAATCATTTCGGAATAATAGTTTTATATATTTTAATGCAAATTTTAACTTGCTTGGCACCATTCTTATAAAGACTTCCGTCAGGAAGTGAGGGGAAAACTAAGTTGAGGAATCGAAAGGAACTAGCATACATGTTTGTCAAGGATTGTGAGGCACGAATTGTCTAATGAATATCAGGAAAGTGAAATCCAATACCAACAGGTTAAGCACTTAACGTCACTGCGATAGTCTAATTTCTTATCAGTTACTTACTGCTTTCGCGTAGGCCTTGCCAATTCCATCCGTTGCTCCGGTAACCACTGTGATAACAAGTATAAATAAGAAAATAGTTAAAAACATGATGAATGTCAATTGAAACATTCACGATTAATTCATCAAAAAATGGCTTAGTCATGAACAGCTTGGATGGCACTGGTAATAAAGGTTCATTTATTACACTGGTCGACAAAATGGAAAATGTGCATTCCAAAAGCTCACACCTCAAAAAAAGGGTTATAGCTATTCAACTATTCCTATGAATTTTGATACTCCTAGCCATTACCAAAACGCGTCAACTTACGTGAGAGTGTCGTATAGAAATTGCTCGCCGGGCTATTTTTACGAGGAATTTCATTTCAGTCTCTAAGAAAAACGGTAATGGCTAGGGACACAAAAATTCACAATAGCTATAATCTTTCATTTTTTCCAGTTTGAGCTTTTGAAGTGCACCTGTGTTGACCAGTGTTATCTAACGTGCAAACGGGGCTTCATAAACGACACCAATTTATGACCCCGATGGGGTGTAAACTCTCATCGCACTTTAAAGCTCGCATTATGAGTTTTCTGATGCAGCTGCTCCGGGTCAAACAGGTCGGTTTTTTATCGATCGAAAAGAAACGATTACTTGTCGATAGGATAAGGTTCAAGGTTACTTTCGCACTGTGGGGATCGCAGCTGAATATTAAATAAATCTGACAAACAACCACATTGACGAGGTACGTAAACTTCATCGATTCCTGTAACGGCTGTGCATACTGATGCGGAAGTAGTAATTAATAGACGCTTCGTCTTACTGTAAAGCAATCCGGCAGTGAAGTGTTGTTTTTGCACGTCACTTAGAGCTAGTAGCTATAGTGGTACTAATGATAAAAATTAGTATCTATCACATGACCTGGGTCACCTAGATGTCTACTCGATGAGAGAAGAAAACTTGTTTTCAATTGGCCAGTACGTACTTAAACTACCTGTTAACTAGTACCCAAGGTGAATTTATAATTCCGGATAAATTAAAATACAAAGTGGGAAAAATAGATGAAGTAATATTTTTTACCGCAAAATCGCGTGAGAATTAAGCTGAATGCAGTACAGTGGAATTTCGATTTTTTCACGGTCAAAAAACACTCCGGTATAACTAGCTAAACTTTGGATTCGAGGAAATAATGGAGTTTAGTATTTTTTGTTGCATACCAGTGGAATCTAACGAAAAATACTAAAATTTATCATTTCACCAAGTCCACAGCTTCTCTGGATTCACGAGGGGATGTTTGTTTGATCGTGATAAAATCGAAATTTCACTGTATCACGATACTGATACTACTAGTCCAGCGGAGTGCAAGACAGAGAAACTGGCACCTTGAATTTTCAATTCGAAAATCTGATAACGCTGAATCATATTTCAGCTAAAAATGACCCCCTTTGTTCAGAAGACGAATTTCGCTTATGGAATGTATATAAATAATTGATGGATTAAAATTAAAAACATATATTTATTCTATTTTTCCAAGAATACTGAGAGATTTTTGCGACATCCCTGATAGTTTTCTTTCAGATCACAAAGGCTCATAGGGTGGAGGATAGGGTGTCCCAAAAAAATCGATGTTGAAAAAGTCAAGGTGCTCAGCCCTAAATTGAAATGTAATGTTATTTATAAAATTTTTGTGAGGCGAATGCCAAATTAGGCAAAGCCTCTTTAAAACAAAAAAAAAAATTGTAGAACATTTCGACTTTCTAAAAAATTGTTTACAGGTTGCCCAAGCGTGATTTATGAAAAGTGACTTTTTTTTTATTTTTGTGGGGTTGTTTTTGAATATTTTGCATGGTTCAGTTCAGCATTTAGTTTTTTGACTCCCAGAGCCCATTAAACATCACAGGAAAATACTTGATATCTTATCGGGGAGCTGAGATATTGGCTTTTTTATATGTGATGGAAAACTATGCATTTTAACAAATATGTTTAATAACTGTTTTATTTTGGGAGATAAAAAATAACAACATTCAGAAAACAAATGCGTTTGTAGATGGCTGATAACCTAGTAGAAAGTTTAAAAATTTTGAAAGATCTGCGAGAAAAGCTAGAACGAAAATTGTGATTTTTAGTGCATTTTAATAGAAAACTCATTGTTGCACGAAATATGTAAGTGATAAAAATATGATGTCTTCGGTAAAGTTTCTTGTTTTGAGATAACCTAAAACTTTGTCGAAGACACTTTGCGTCTATCTTATTCTGATTAAGAAGTAAATTTTTTATGTCACTCATTGGTGGATTGATCACCTATCTTTCTACATTCAAAGATGCATTTTTAAATATCCTGAAACTTCTCCGAACATACCTTATGGCTATAATCAACATTTGAATCACTATTTAGGAAATTATATGCACAAACGACAGAATAAAACACTGTGCAATGGAGATATTAAGCTTTAGTGGCATACAGTGCGTCTTGAACTGGCCTACAGATCAGACGTTTTTTCGGTTGCTTGTGGACTGGTCTTTGACTGCCTATAGCTTCAAAGTTTGTGTTTTGTCAGTGTGTCTTTTAAAGATTACCTGAAAGTTATTTCCCATCAGTCTTTCTCAAGACTACCTACTTTTGAATTTAACATTTGTTTTAACTTTTTTCGTATCACCTGAAATGGCTGGACGGAAAAAGAAACCTCGCATCGCTGCGGGGAGGAAAAGAGAGGCATCTCTTTCTGACACATCGAGTGTCTGTAGTGACAATCCTTTTGATATTTTGCCTGAGCAAGAAGCTGGTGAAATGGAAGTTATTAATAATGAAACTATACAAAATATAAAATCTTTAAAAAAGGAGAAAGTTCCACCTATTGTGGTAACTATTTCTTCTGAATTTAATATATTCAAAAAGGAACTTTCAACGTTTGTTTCTGACGTTAAAGTTACCTATCAAATTGGCCGTAGAGGTGAATGCCGCTTATTAGCCGACTCAGTAAAGGGTCGTGATCGTCTTGTTCAGTATTTAACTGACAAGATGTACAAATTTTTTACATATGACACCAAGAACACCAAGCCGTTCAAGGTTGTCTTGAAAGGTCTCACCAACGATCAAACCGTTGATGAGATCAAACTTACTTTAACAGAATTACTTGGCATAGCCCCTACCCAAGTAATTCTAATGAAACGAAAATCACGAGGCGAAAACAGTCAGAGAACTGGAATTTCCCTTGTTAATTATTTAATCCATTTTAACCGCAATGAGGTTAACAACTTAAAATTTTTTGAAAAAGCACATGCTTTGTATAATGTGCGTATAAAGTGGGAAATTTATAGGAAGTATGGCGGAGGTGAAAAGCATATCACCCAATGTCGTACTTGCCAACGTTATGGCCATGGTTCCAAATTCTGTAACATGGACCAAAAATGTCTTAATTGTGGAGACTCTTCTCACAAAAAGGACACATGTCCTGTGAAAGAGAGTAAAAATTTTCGCTGTGCGAATTGTAACGGCAACCATATGTCAAATTTTTATCAATGCCCAGTCCGTTTAGCAATTGTTAAGGCAAGGCAAGGTAAACAAAATTCAATTTCTCAATTAAAACCAACTTCAAAACAAAATTCTCCAAGCGTACCAGTGACGCATAGTTTACCTACTCCTTTGCATACCCGTTTAACTTATGCACAGGTTACAGGTAGTTCGAACATTATACCGCCTAGTGTTGGTAGTTCGAAAATGACCGTTAATATGGGTAAGCAAAACAGGCTAGAAAATAATTGTACACCTATCACTCCAGCTAATATTGCTGCCGAAAATATTTTTTCTAATGTCAACTGCCTGGGGCCTATTACGGCAGGTAAACTTTCTTTTTTGCAACAGGCAATGTTCGATCTTATGAACGCCATGTTGCAGGCAAAATCAATGTTTGAAGCCATTCAAATAGGCACAAATTTTACTATTAAAATTGTTTCTAATTTAAAATTTAGCAATGATTTTAAATAAAACAATTAAAATATTAAATTGGAATGCTCGCTCATTGAAGGCCAATGAGAATGAGCTTTTTAACTTTTTAACAGTAAATAATGTGCATATTGCAATTATTACTGAAACATTTTTGAAACCTAACATAAAATTAGAATATGATCCCGATTACGTGGTTCATAGATATGATAGGATTCAGGGTTCCGGCGGTGGAGTTGCAATTGTTATTCATCGCCGAATCAAACATCGTGCTCTTCCCCATCTTGAGACGAAAGTTATTGAAACTTTGGGAATTGAAGTTCAAACTGAACTTGGGATTTTATTTATTGCCGCAGCATATTTACCATTTCAATGCACACGCGAGCTCAAAAATTATTTTAAAGGTGATTTACAAAAACTCACCAGAAATCGTTCGAAATTTTTCATAATCGGCGATTTTAACGCTAAACATCGTTCATGGAATAATTCTCAAAGTAATTCCAATGGCAAAATTTTATTCAACGATTGTTCTTCAGGATACTATTCTATTTTGTCTCCGAATAGTCCTACATGCTTTTCTTCTGTAAGAAACCCTTCAACAATTGATTTGGTGCTTACAGATCAAAGTCATGTATGTAGTGATTTGATCACACATGATGACTTTGATTCTGATCATCTTCCAATAACTTTTTCTTTATCACATGAATCAGTTTTAAACCCTATGAGCTCTGTTTTTAATTATAACAAGGCTAATTGGGAAAGATACAAAACTCATATTGAGAGAAATTTCAATAATGAGCTTGATTTGCAAAACGAAGTGAATATTGATTCCGCATTGGACGCATTAAAATGTGCAATTGTTGATGCCAGGAATTATTCTGTTCCAAAGGCTCAAGTGAAATTTGATTCACCAATAATTGACGAAAATCTTCAACTTCTAATTCGTTTGAAAAATGTCCGCAGACGTCAATATCAACGTTCTCGTGACCCTGTTTTTAAAACTATTTATAAAGATTTACAGAAAGAGATTAAACATAGATTTACTCTTCTGAGAAATCAAAATTTTGAGACTAAAGTTGAAAAATTGAAACCATATTCAAAACCATTTTGGAAGCTGTCGAAGATTCTTAAGAAACCTTCAAAGCCTATTCCAGTTTTAAAAGATGGTGAACGTTTTCTTGTATCCAATGAACAAAAGGCTCAAAGACTTGCTCAGCAGTTTGAGAGTGTTCATAACTCAAATTTGAATTTTGTGAGTCCAATTGAAAATGAAGTCACACGTCAATTTGATTTAATTTTTTCCCAGAATTTTTTACCTGCAGAAATAATTGAAACTAACTTGAATGAGATTAAATCAATTATTAAAAATTTCAAAAATATGAAAGCACCTGGTGACGATGGAATCTTTAATATACTAATCAAACATCTCCCTGAGAGCACAATGGAATTTTTAGTAAAAATTTTCAATTGCTGCTTCAAAATTGCATATTTTCCCAAATTATGGAAAAATGCAAAAATTACTCCCATTTTAAAACCGGATAAGAACCCAGCTGAAGTTTCAAGTTATCGACCAATCAGTTTGCTTTCTTCAATAAGTAAACTGTTTGAGAGAATTATTCTTAACAGAATGATGTCACACATCAACGAAAATTCAATTTTTGCAAATGAACAGTTTGGATTTCGCCATGGGCATTCCACAACTCATCAATTGCTCAGAGTTACTAATATGATACGAGCTAACAAATCTGAAGGTTATTCCACTGGAGCTGCTCTTTTAGACATAGAAAAAGCATTCGACAGTGTTTGGCATGAAGGTTTGATTGCGCAATTGCAAACTTTTAATTTTCCAATTTTCCTAATCAAAATTTTGAAAAATTATCTTACTGATCGAACTCTGCAGGTTGTCTATCAGAATTCAAAATCTGATAGATTTCCTGTCAGAGCAGGTGTACCTCAAGGTTCAGTCTTGGGTCCAGTCCTGTACAACATATTCACTTCAGATCTTCCTGATTTGCCTCCAGGATGCACAAAGTCATTGTTCTGCGATGACACAAGCATTTCCGTAAAAGGAAAAAGTCTTCGTGTCATATGCAGTCGATTGCAGAAAAGTTTAGATATTATTTCTTCCTACTTGCAAAAGTGGAAAATCTCTCCAATGCTTCTAAAACTCAAATGATAATTTTTCCGCATAAGCCTAGGGCTTCTTTCCTCAAGCCAAACAATAATCACGTTGTCAAGATGAATGGGGTTATTTTAAGTTGGTCCGACAAGGTTAAGTACTTGGGACTAATTTATGATAAAAAACTTATTTTCAAAGAGCACATTGAGAGTATACAAGCCAAGTGCATCAAATATACGAGATGTTTATATCCTCTCATTAACAGGAATTCTAAACTTTGTTTAAAGAACAAACTTTTGATTTACAAACAAATTTTTAGACCAGCAATGCTTTATGCTGTACCGATCTGGTCAAGTTGCTGTTCAACAAGGAAGAAAACGCTTCAAAGGATTCAGAATAAAATTCAGAAAATGATTTTGAAGCGTCCTCCTTGGTTTGGTACACTCGAATTACATAGACTTACTGGTGTTGAACCATTAGAAGCTATGTCAAATAAAATTATTAACAATTTTCGACAAAAATCGTTGCAATCCTCAATTGCTACGATAAGCTCTCTTTATAGCCAATAAGTTAGCAATTAAGTTAGTTGTAAGTTTACTTCCCCTTTTCTGACAAGTAGGTTTAAATCCCTACGAATGATAAGTCCTAATTGCGAAAGCAAACAAATCCTAACAATTAAAATTACAAATTTCTAACAGTGTTGAGAAGTCACCATTTGTGATTGGACACACATACTCATTATTTACTAATATTTATCATAAATACTTAAGCTACTAACAAATCCCCCCTTTAAAAAAAAAAAAAGCTTTAGTGGCATTTTTAACAAAATGCATAGTTTTCCATCACATATATAAACGCCAATATCTCAGCCCCCCGATAAGATATCAAGGATCTTTTTTCATGTAAATTTTCGTCTTGAATCTCGCTGAGCAGTAAAAATTTCAGTTCTTGATCAAAAAAAAATTTATATGTGTTTTTAAGGATTTCATCTAAAAATTATGAGAAAAATTCACTTTTTTGTGATATTCAATTTGCTCTGTGAGTCAAATAATTGAATGCGATGCTCAACCAAACCATGCAGAATATTCAAAAACAACCCCACAAAAATAAAATAATGTATGGAAAAATGTAGGAATCGAACAGATTTGAAAAAAGGGCAAAATGGTGGTTTTGTAGCTTAAAAAAGTCATTTTTTCATAAATCACGTTTGGGCAACCTGAAAACGATTTTTTAGAAAGTCGAAATGTTCTACAAAAATGCTATAAATAACATTATCATTCAACTTAGGGTTGAGCACCTTGACTTTTTCAACATCGATTTTTTTGAGACACCCTACTCATGGAGTGCTCTCATGTATTTCATGACACTTTCGCCTCGATCATTTCAAAATACTTGACCAACTATTTTGATAACATGATGGGAAAACAGTGTTCATTCCAACAGAGAAACGTGTAAAGTTAAAAAAAAAAAATATATATATATATATATATATATATATATATATATATATATATATGTATATATATATATATATATATATATATATATATATATATATATATATATATATATATATATATATATATATATATATATATATATATATATATATATATATATATATATATATATATATGTATATATATATATATATATATATATATATATATATATATATATATATATATATATATATATATATATATATATATATATATATATATATATATATATATATATATAGAATGGAATTGAAAAAAAACAGCTGATTATAAGACAATAGGCTCTAAGGTGGCGTACGATTCAGTGAAACGCGATGAGTTGTGGCAGATTATTTGTGAACATGGTTTCCAAACAAAACTGATACATGCATCTGTTCACAGTTTGTGACGTTGGTTTGTCCAAAGTAAGAGGACAGGCTTTCGAACTTACTATTAAACATAGCCTTGATGTGCAGAGGAGTGGCACCATCATCACGAAATCTCACATGCTTCTAGTACATCTGTTCAACTAAAGAACCAAAAACGAGACAAAATCTCTTTATTTTAAGTATCGACATCTAGCGGTAGAGAGAACGCATTTTACACTCAAAATTTTATTACACTTATACCATTCATACCTGCTCAAGGGGAAGAATTATTTCGAGGTTAACAACTTAAAATTTTTTGAAAAAGCACATGCTTTGTATAATGTGCGTATAAAGTGGGAAATTTATAGGAAGTATGGCGGAGGTGAAAAGCATATCACCCAATGTCGTACTTGCCAACGTTATGGCCATGGTTCCAAATTCTGTAACATGGACCAAAAATGTCTTAATTGTGGAGACTCTTCTCACAAAAAGGACACATGTCCTGTGAAAGAGAGTAAAAATTTTCGCTGTGCGAATTGTAACGGCAACCATATGTCAAATTTTTATCAATGCCCAGTCCGTTTAGCAATTGTTAAGGCAAGGCAAGGTAAACAAAATTCAATTTCTCAATTAAAACCAACTTCAAAACAAAATTCTCCAAGCGTACCAGTGACGCATAGTTTACCTACTCCTTTGCATACCCGTTTAACTTATGCACAGGTTACAGGTAGTTCGAACATTATACCGCCCTAGTGTTGGTAGTTCGAAAATGACCGTTAATATGGGTAAGCAAAACAGGCTAGAAAATAATTGTACACCTATCACTCCAGCTAATATTGCTGCCGAAAATATTTTTTCTAATGTCAACTGCCTGGGGCCTATTACGGCAGGTAAACTTTCTTTTTTGCAACAGGCAATGTTCGATCTTATGAACGCCATGTTGCAGGCAAAATCAATGTTTGAAGCCATTCAAATAGGCACAAATTTTACTATTAAAATTGTTTCTAATTTAAAATTTAGCAATGATTTTAAATAAAACAATTAAAATATTAAATTGAAATGCTCGCTCATTGAAGGCCAATGAGAATGAGCTTTTTAACTTTTTAACAGTAAATAATGTGCATATTGCAATTATTACTGAAACATTTTTGAAACCTAACATAAAATTAAAATATGATCCCAATTACGTGGTTCATAGATATGATAGGATTCAGGGTTCCGGCGGTGGAGTTGCAATTGTTATTCATCGCCGAATCAAACATCGTGCTCTTCCCCATCTTGAGACGAAAGTTATTGAAACTTTGGGAATTGAAGTTCAAACTGAACTTGGGATTTTATTTATTGCCGCAGCATATTTACCATTTCAATGCACACGCGAGCTCAAAAATTATTTTAAAGGTGATTTACAAAAGCTCACCAGAAATCGTTCGAAATTTTTCATAATCGGCGATTTTAACGCTAAACATCGTTCATGGAATAATTCTCAAAGTAATTCCAATGGCAAAATTTTATTCAATGATTGTTCTTCAGGATACTATTCTATTTTGTCTCCGAATAGTCCTACATGCTTTTCTTCTGTAAGAAACCCTTCAACAATTGATTTGGTGCTTACAGATCAAAGTCATGTATGTAGTGATTTGATCACACATGATGACTTTGATTCTGATCATCTTCCAATAACTTTTTCTTTATCACATGAATCAGTTTTAAACCCTATGAGCTCTGTTTTTAATTATAACAAGGCTAATTGGGAAAGATACAAAACTCATATTGAGAGAAATTTCAATAATGAGCTTGATTTGCAAAACGAAGTGAATATTGATTCCGCATTGGACGCATTAAAATGTGCAATTGTTGATGCCAGGAATTATTCTGTTCCAAAGGCTCAAGTGAAATTTGATTCACCAATAATTGACGAAAATCTTCAACTTCTAATTCGTTTGAAAAATGTCCGCAGACGTCAATATCAACGTTCTCGTGACCCTGTTTTTAAAACTATTTATAAAGATTTACAGAAAGAGATTAAACATAGATTTACTCTTCTGAGAAATCAAAATTTTGAGACTAAAGTTGAAAAATTGAAACCATATTCAAAACCATTTTGGAAGCTGTCGAAGATTCTTAAGAAACCTTCAAAGCCTATTCCAGTTTTAGAAGATGGTGAACGTTTTCTTGTATCCAATGAACAAAAGGCTCAAAGACTTGCTCAGCAGTTTGAGAGTGTTAATAACTGAAATTTGAATTTTGTGAGTCCAATTGAAAATGAAGTCACACGTCAATTTGATTTAATTTCTTCCCAGAATTTTTTACCTGCAGAAATAATTGAAACTAACTTGAATGAGATTAAATCAATTATTAAAAATTTCAAAAATATGAAAGCACCTGGTGACGATGGAATCTTTAATATACTAATCAAACATCTCCCTGAGAGCACAATGGAATTTTTAGTAAAAATTTTCAATTGCTGCTTCAAAATTGCATATTTTTCCAAATTATGGAAAAATGCAAAAATTACTCCCATTTTAAAACCGGATAAGAACCCAGCTGAAGTTTCAAGTTATCGACCAATCAGTTTGCTTTCTTCAATAAGTAAACTGTTTGAGAGAATTATTCTTAACAGAATGATGTCACACATCAACGAAAATTCAATTTTTGCAAATGAACAGTTTGGATTTCGCCATGGGCATTCCACAACTCATCAATTGCTCAGAGTTACTAATATGATACGAGCTAACAAATCTGAAGGTTATTCCACTGGAGCTGCTCTTTTAGACATAGAAAAAGCATTCGACAGTGTTTGGCATGAAGGTTTGATTGCGCAATTGCAAACTTTTAATTTTCCAATTTTCCTAATCAAAATTTTGAAAAATTATCTTACTGATCGAACTCTGCAGGTTGTCTATCAGAATTCAAAATCTGATAGATTTCCTGTCAGAGCAGGTGTACCTCAAGGTTCAGTCTTGGGTCCAGTCCTGTACAACATATTCACTTCAGATCTTCCTGATTTGCCTCCAGGATGCACAAAGTCATTGTTCTGCGATGACACAAGCATTTCCGTAAAAGGAACAAGTCTTCGTGCCATATGCAGTCGATTGCAGAAAAGTTTAGATATTTTTTCTTCCTACTTGCAAAAGTGGAAAATCTCTCCCAATGCTTCTAAAACTCAAATGATAATTTTTCCGCATAAGCCTAGGGCTTCTTTCCTCAAGCCAAACAATAATCACGTTGTCAAGATGAATGGGGTTATTTTAAGTTGGTCCGACAAGGTTAAGTACTTGGGACTAATTTATGATA